>NC_143030.1:81649898-81859898 GCF_057628025.1 Oncorhynchus mykiss | reverse complement strand
GTTGCTATAGACACCTGATGGTAATACCCATGTTGCTATAGACACCTGATGGTAATACCCATGTTGCTATAGACACCTGATTGTATTACCATGTTGCTACAGACACCTAATGGTAATACCACGCTGGTATTAAGTAGTGCACTGTATTGGAATGGGGTGTCACTACAGGCTCAGCCATGGTATTTAACAACACCATAAACTGCTATGTAACAAGCACAGTCCATTTGTTCAAACAGTGAAGGACTGCTGCTGTCATGGACGAGAGGGACAGGTGGGAAGTGACACGTGGTGCTTCCTCTAGGCTCGCTGTCCCTGTGTGCCTTAAGAGCCTTTGTTGTCCTAGGTCTCTGGGAGATGAGATGAGCAGAGCCCAGGTTCAGGGATGGGTAACCCCAGCTGACTATGTGTCCAGGGCAGGGTCAGGGCAGGGCATGTTGTTGTATGGACAGCACCATCGCAGTAAAGCAGTGTAATCCATCATTCTGAACCAAGCAGAACAGGAAGGGTGTTATAAACAAACAATGAAATGAACCCTTATGATAGGAGGGTGTTTTAGGATGTTGGTGGATACAGAACCCATAGGTAGGATACAGAACCCATAGGTAGGATACAGAACCCATAGGTAGGATACAGAATCCATAGGTAGGATACAGAACCCATAGGTAGGATAAAGAACCCATAGGTAGGATAAAGAACCCATAGGTAGGATAAAGAACCCATAGGTAGCATAAAGAACCCATTGGTAGGATAAAGACCCATAGGTCCATATAATACAGTGCCTTGCGAAAGTATTCGGCCCCCTTGAACTTTGCGACCTTTTGCCACATTTCAGGCTTCAAACATAAAGATATAAAACTGTATTTTTTTGTGAAGAATGAACAACAAGTGGGACACAATTATGAAGTGGAACGACATTTATTGGATGTTTCAAACTTTTTTAACAAATCAAAAACTGAAAAATTGGGCGTGCAAAATTATTCAGCCCCTTTACTTTCAGTGCAGCAAACTTTCTCCAGAAGTTCAGTGAGGATCTCTGAATGATCCAATGTTGACCTAAATGACTAATGATGATAAATACAATCCACCTGTGTGTAATCAAGTCTCCGTATAAATGCACCTGCACTGTGATAGTCTCAGAGGTCCGTTAAAAGCGCAGAGAGCATCATGAAGACCAAGGAACACACCAGGCAGGTCCGAGATACTGTTGTGAAGAAGTTTAAAGCCGGATTTGGATACAAAAAGATTTCCCAAGCTTTAAACATCCCAAGGAGCACTGTGCAAGCGATAATATTGAAATGGAAGGAGTATCAGACCACTGCAAATCTACCAAGACCTGGCCGTCCCTCTAAACTTTCAGCTCATACAAGGAGAAGACTGATCAGAGATGCAGCCAAGAGGCCCATGATCACTCTGGATGAACTGCAGAGATCTACAGCTGAGGTGGGAGACTCTGTCCATAGGACAACAATCAGTCGTATATTGCACAAATCTGGCCTTTATGGAAGAGTGGCAAGAAGAAAGCCATTTCTTAAAGATATCCATAAAAAGTGTCGTTTAAAGTTTGCCACAAGCCACCTGGGAGACACACCAAACATGTGGAAGAAGGTGCTCTGGTCAGATGAAACCAAAATTGAACTTTTTGGCAACAATGCAAAACGTTATGTTTGGCGTAAAAGCAACACAGCTCATCACCCTGAACACACCATCCCCACTGTCAAACATGGTGGTGGCAGCATCATGGTTTGGGCCTGCTTTTCTTCAGCAGGGACAGGGAAGATGGTTAAAATTGATGGGAAGATGGATGGAGCCAAATACAGGACCATTCTGGAAGAATGGAGTCTGCAAAAGACCTGAGACTGGGACGGAGATTTGTCTTCCAACAAGACAATGATCCAAAACATAAAGCAAAATCTACAATGGAATGGTTCAAGAATAAACATATCCAGGTGTTAGAATGGCCAAGTCAAAGTCCAGACTTGAATCCAATCGAGAATCTGTGGAAAGAACTGAAAACTGCTGTTCACAAATGCTCTCCATCCAACCTCACTGAGCTCGAGCTGTTTTGCAAGGAGGAATGGGAAAACATTTCAGTCTCTCGATGTGCAAAACTGATAGGGACATACCCCAAGCGACTTACAGCTGTAATCGCAGCAAAAGGTGGCGCTACAAAGTATTAACTTAAGGTGGCTGAATAATTTTGCACGCCCAATTTTTCAGTTTTTGATTTGTTAGAAAAGTTTGAAATATCCAATAAATGTCGTTCCACTTCATGATTGTGTCCCACTTGTTGTTGATTCTTCACAAAAAAATACAGTTTTATATCTTTATGTTTGAAGCCTGAAATGTGTCAAAAGGTCGCAAAGTTCAAGGGGGCCGAATACTTTCGCAAGGCACTGTATATATATAGAATATATATATATAGAATAGATGAATCGCTATGATAATGTCCAGCCGTAGTAGAGATTCAGGTTGGGCTGCTAGTCAGTAACAGTTTCTCTCTCTCAGGACGACCAGCAGTAGGCCTGCAGCTACCTACACATCTGGTCGCCACATGTTCTCTGAAGTTTCCCCCCCTCTCTCCCCGTACCTCCCCCTGTCTCCCCCGGTCTGCAGAGCAACAGTGGAGGAGGAGGAGGAGGAAGAGGAGGAGGACGGCTGCATCAAACAGTCTCTTGTTCATTATTACACCACAGAGCTAAAGACATTCCACAACACAACACAGTGTCTGAAGTGTCTTCCTACTAAAACCCCCACAGTGAGAGACTCAAAGGGATTTGAGGTGAAACATATTTTGGTCAATAGAACAGGGATACCGTGGTTGGTCTGATGGAAAAAACAAACACCACTTTGAGAAACAAGGTGTAGGAACATGTTGATCAAAAGAGGAGGGAACACACACACACCACACACACACACACACACACCACACACACACACACACACACACACCACACACACACACCACACACACACCCACACACACCCACACACCACACACACCCACACACACACCACACACACCACACACCACACACACACCACACACACACCACACACACCACACACACCACACACACACCACCACACACCACACACCACACACACACCACACACACCACCACACACCACACACCACACACACCACACACACACCACACACACACACCCACACCACACACACCACACACCACACACACACCACACACACACACCCACACCCACACACCACACACACCACACACCACACACACACACACCACACACACACCCACACCACACACACACACCACACACACACACACACTACACACACCACACACACCCACACCACACACACACCCACACCACACACCCACACCACACACACCACACACACCACACACACCACACACCACACACACCCACACACACACCCACACACCACACACACCACACACCACACACACACACCGACACCCACACACCACACACCACACACCACACACCACACACACACCACACACCACACACACCACACACCACACACCACACACACACACCCACACACACACCACACACCACACCCACACCACACACACACCACACACACAGCATAACTTTTCTACCACTACGGTAGCTGATACTTGTGGTTCAGGGAACATGTGTGTCTGTGTATTGTACCTGCGGTGGGTATCTCTGACCTCGTTTCCAGTAGTACTGTAGCCCCAATGAACAGAGGTGGAAACAGAGCCCGCTGGAGGAAGAGACGGGAGAAGAAACTGGTTAATAAAGCCTAGAAGACTAAGGGAGGGCAGAGGGATGAATGAAGGGAGGAAGTGCTGAGAGAGAGAGAGCGAGAGAGAGAGAGAGAGAGAGAGAGAGGGGTCCTTCCTCTGTGCTGGGGTGCACAGAAGAATCAATGATCTACTAATCACTCATTCTGTGATACAGATTGGACATTGCTCAAACGGATCCCCTCAAACACTGTGATTGCTCTAGACAGAGCTACACAGACCGATAGCAGCTAAAGATAACTGGGAGATAAAAACATGAACAGCACAGAGAGAGGGAAGACGAGTGGAGAGAGGAATAAGAGGAGAGAGGGAAGAGAGGAGAGGATAGAGGAATAAGAGGAGAGAGGGAAGAGGAGAGGATAGAGGGATGAGAGGAGAGAGGGAAGAGGAGAGGATAGAGGAATAAGAGGAGAGAGGGAAGAGGAGAGGATAGAGGGATGAGAGGAGAGAGGGAAGAGGAGAGGATAGAGGGATGAGAGGACCGTTGCTGGGGAGAGGAGAGAGGGAGCCGGGGTGGACTGTGGAGCTGGGGTGGACTGTGGAGCCTGTGGAGCTGGAGAGACCTGTGGAGCTGGGGTGGACTGTGGAGCTGGGGTGGACTGTGGAGCTGGGGTGGACTGTGGAGCTGGGGTGGACTGTGGAGCCTGTGGAGCTGGGGTGGACTGTGGAGCTGGGAGAGACTGTGGAGCTGGGACGGACTGTGGAGCTGGGACGGACTGTGGAGCCTGTGGAGCTGGGGAGACCTGTGGAGCCTGTGGCGCTGGGGAGACCTGTGGAGCTGGGGAGGCCTGGGGAGGACTGTGGAGCTGTGGAGGACATGGAGCTGGGGAGGACTGTGGAGCTGGGGAGGACTGTGGAGCTGGGGAGGACTGTGGAGCTGGGGGGGACTGTGGAGCTGGGGAGGACTGTGGAGCTGGGGAGGACTGTGGAGCCTGGGGAGGACTGTGGAGCCTGGGGAGGACTGTGGAGCCTGGGGAGGACTGTGGAGCCTGGGGAGGACTGTGGAGCCGGGGAGGACTGTGGAGCCCGGGAAGGACTGTGGAGCCGGGGAGGACTGTGGAGCCTGGGGAGGACTGTGGAGCCTGGGTAGGACTGTGGAGCCTGGGTAGGACTGTGGAGCCGGGTAGGACTGTGGACCCGGGTAGGACTGTGGCGCCGGGGAGGACTGTGGCGCCGGGGAGGACTGTGGCGCTGGGGAGGACTGTCCCCAACCATTCATTTTATTTAACTCAGCAAGTCAGTTAAGAACAAATTCTTATTTACAATGACGGCCTACCAGAAGGCAAAAGGCCTCCTGCGGGGACGGGGGACGGGGGATGGGAGTAAAAACACATATATAAGACAAAACACACATCACGACAAGAAGAGGCAACGCTACATAAAGAGAGACCTAAGACAACAACATATCAAGGCAGCAACACATGACAACACAGCATGGTAGCAACACAACATGACAACAACATGGTAGCAACACAGAGACTAGAGAGTCTGTTCGCCCACAGTGACTAGAGAGTCTGTTCACCCACAGTGACTAGAGAGTCTGTTCACCCACAGTGACTAGAGAGCCTGTTCACCCACAGAGACTAGAGAGTCTGTTCACCCACAGTGACTAGAGAGCCTGTTCACCCACAGAGACTAGAGAGTCTGTTCACCCACAGAGACTAGAGAGTCTGTTCACCCACAGAGACTAGAGAGTCTGTTCACCCACAGTGACTAGAGAGTCTGTTCACCCACAGAGACTAGAGTCTGTTCACCCACAGAGACTAGAGAGTCTGTTCACCCACAGAGACTAGAGAGTCTGTTCACCCACAGAGACTGGAGAGTCTGTTCACCCACAGAGACTAGAGATTCTGTTCACCCACAGAGACTAGAGATTCTGTTCACCCACAGAGACTAGAGAGTCTGTTCACCCAGAGACTAGAGATTCTGTTCACCCACAGAGACTAGAGATTCTGTTCACCCACAGAGACTAGAGATTCTGTTCACCCACAGAGACTAGAGATTCTGTTCACCCACAGAGACTAGAGATTCTGTTCACCCACAGAGACTAGAGATTCTGTTCACCCACAGAGACTAGAGTCTGTTCACCCACAGAGACTAGAGATTCTGTTCACCCACAGAGACTAGAGATTCTGTTCACCCACAGAGACTAGAGAGTCTGTTCACCCACAGAGACTAGAGATTCTGTTCACCCACAGAGACTAGAGATTCTGTTCACCCACAGAGACTAGAGATTCTGTTCACCCACAGAGACTAGAGAGTCTGTTCACCCACAGAGACTAGAGATTCTGTTCACCCACAGAGACTAGAGAGTCTGTTCACCCACAGAGACTAGAAATTCTGTTCACCCACAGAGACTAGAGATTCTGTTCACTTAACTGAGATGTTCAGAGACAAAGTCTGAAGATGATCATATTGTCTAGGATGGTGTGTATAACTGCAGCTACTGGTTAATCAAATCAAAGTTTATTTGTCACGTGCGCCGAAAATACAACAGGTGTAGTAGACCTCACAGTGAAATGCTGAATACAACAGGTGTAGTAGACCTTACAGTGAAATGCTGAATACAACAGGTGTAGTAGACCTCACAGTGAAATGCTGAATACAACAGGTGTAGTAGACCTCACAGTGAAATGCTGAGGATAACAGGTGTAGTAGACCTCACAGTGAAATGCTGAGGATAACAGGTGTAGTAGACCTTACAGTGAAATGCTGAATACAACAGGTGTAGTAGACCTTACAGTGAAATGCTGAGGACAACAGGTGTAGTAGACCTTACAGTGAAATGTTTACTTAATGTCACATTGATTGAGCTCTTATCTTTAACAGCCATTAAAATAGCATTTACCACTAAAACAGCGGACCAACATGGTGAACGCAAGGCAATAGGGAGGCGCTCCCTGTACACAGCACAGACATGGTTTTTATTAAAGGATGAGGTGAGAGGTGCTTGATACCGCTCTTCCCTACCCAAAATGGGCTGTAAGAATGGACATGTAGGAGCGGCAGGTAGCCTAGTGGTTAGAGTGTTGAGGAGGCAGGTAGTCTAGTGGTTAGAGTGTAGGGGCGGCAGGGTAGCCTAGTGGTTAGAGTGTAGAGGAGGCAGGTAGCCTAGTGGTTAGAGTGTAGGGGGGCAGGTAGTCTAGTGGTTAGAGTGTAGGGGTGGCAGGTAGCCTAGTGGTTAGAGTGTAGGGGTGGCAGGTAGCCTAGTGGTTAGAGTGTAGAGGAGGCAGGTAGCCTAGTGGTTAGAGTGTAGAGGAGGCAGGTAGCCTAGTGGTTAGAGTGTAGGGGGGCAGGTAGTCTAGTGGTTAGAGTGTAGAGGCAGGTAGCCTAGTGGTTAGAGTGTAGGGGTGGCAGGTAGCCTAGTGGTTAGAGTGTAGGGGCGGCAGGTAGCCTAGTGGTTAGAGTGTAGAGACAGGTAGCCTAGTGGTTAGAGTGTAGATGGGGCAGGTAGCCTAGTGGTTAGAGTGTAGGGGGGGGGGGGGGGGGGCAGGTAGACTAGTGGTTAGAGTGTAGAGGAGGCAGGTAGCCTAGTGGTTAGAGTGTAGGGGTGGCAGGTAGCCTAGTGGTTAGAGTGTAGAGGAGGCAGGTAGACTAGTGGTTAGAGTGTAGGGGAGGCAGGTAGTCTAGTGGTTAGAGTGTAGGGGAGGCAGGTAGTCTAGTGGTTAGAGTGTAGGGGAGGCAGGTAGCCTAGTGGTTAGAGTGTAGAGGAGGCAGGTAGTCTAGTGGTTAGAGTGTAGAGGCAGGTAGCCTAGTGGTTAGAGTGTAGGGGTGGCAGGTAGTCTAGTGGTTAGAGTGTAGGGACGGCAGGTAGCCTAGTGGTTAGAGTGTAGAGGCAGGTAGCCTAGTGGTTAGAGTGTAGATGGGGCAGGTAGCCTAGTGGTTAGAGTGTAGGGGAGGCAGGTAACCTAGTGGTTAGAGTGTAGGGGTGGCAGGTAGCCTAGTGGTTAGAGTGCAGGGGTGGCAGGTAGCCTAGTGGTTAGAGTGTAGGGGCGGCAGGTAGCCTAGTGGTTAGAGTGTAGGGGCAGCAGGTAGCCTAGTGGTTAGAGTGTAGGGGAGGCAGGTAGCCTAGTGGTTAGAGTGTAGGGGCGGCAGGTAGCCTAGTGGTTAGAGTGTAGGGGCGGCAGGTAGCCTAGTGGTTAGAGTGTAGGGACGGCAGGTAGCCTAGTGGTTAGAGTGTAGGGGCAGTAGGTAGCCTAGTGGTTAGAGTGTAGAGGAGGCAGGTAGCCTAGTGGTTAGAGTGTAGGGGAGGCAGGTAGCCTAGTGGTTAGAGTGTAGGGGCGGCAGGTAGCCTAGTGGTTAGAGTGTAGGGGCGGCAGGTAGCCTAGTGGTTAGAGCGTTGGACTAGTAATCCCCGAGCTGACTAGGTAAAAATCTGTCATTCTGCCTCTGAACAAGGCAGTTAACCCACTGTTCCTAGGCCGTCATTGTAAATAAGAATTTGTTCTTAACTGACTTGCCTAGTTAAATAAAGGTTAAAAAAAATGTCCTCCCATGTTAAACCCTGTGAATGTCCATGTTGACTGAAACACCCTGTAAGAGATTAAAAGACTAGCTTTCTGATGACAAGACAAGAGTATCTTTAGTCTGATGGAGTGAGACATGGCCAATGGCACCGTCACCTATATAGTGCACTACTTTTTGCCATAGGGCCTCTGGTAGTGCACTAGATAGAGAACAGGGTGTCATGTGGGACACAGGCCTAGTCTTTAGGTCTCATGGTCTCTAGGTAACTCTTCAAACATCTCAGTAATCTACAAACAGATCAGACACACAACCCTTATTCTCTCCTCTCCACTCTTCTCCTCTTCTCATCTCCCTTCTCATCCTCTCCTCTCCCCTCTCTTCCTCTTCTCTCCCCTCTCTTCCTCTTCCATCTCCCCTCTCATCCTCTCCTCTCCATCTCCCCTCTCATCCTCTCCTCTCCCCTCTCCATCTCCCATCCCCTCTCATCCTCTCCTCTCCCCTCTTCCATCTCCCCTCTCCATCTCCCCTCTCATCCTCTCCCCTCTCCATCTCCCCTCTCTTCCTCTTCCATCCCCTCTCCATCTCCCCTCTCATCCTCTCCTCTCCCCTCTCCATCTCCCCTCTCTTCCTCTTCCATCCCCTCTCCATCTCCCCTCTCTTCCTCTTCCATCCCCTCTCCATCTCCCCTCTACTCTCCATCTCCCCTCTCATCCTCTCCATCTCCCCTCCTCCATCTCCCCTCTCATCCTCTCCATCTCCCCTCTCCATCTCCCCCTCTCCTCAATTGCACTGTATTCTCTCCCCCCTCAACTCCTCTCCCTCGCTCCTCTTCCCTGCTCACCCAGTGTCCAGGACAACACACTAAAATCACAACTGAAGTCGCCTGGACGACGCACCAACACCATCAGTTCAGGAATGTTCGCAAGTGACACACCGTTGTATTAATGTAGTGACTAGAGGTCGGCCGATTCATCGGAATGGCCGATTAATTAGGGCCGATTTCAAGTTTTCATAACAATCGGAAATCGGTATTTTTGGGCGCCGATTTGGCCAATTTTTTTTTACACCTTTATTGCATCTTTATTTAACGAGGCAAGTCAGTTAAGAACACATTCTTATTTTCAATGTCGCCTAGAAACGGTGGGTTAACTGCCTCGTTCAGGGGCAGAACGACAGATTTTTACCTTGTCAGCTCGGGGATTCAATCTTGCAACCTTTCAGTTAACTAGTCCAACGCTCTAACCACCTGCCTCTCGTTGCACTCCACGAGGAGGCTGTCGGTTACGTGAATGCAGTAAGAAGCCACGGTAAGTTGCTAGCTAGCATTAAACTTTTCTAATAAAAAACAATCAATCATAATCACTAGTTAACTACACATGGTTGATGATATTACTAGTTTATCTAGCGTGTCCTGCGTTGCATATAATCGATGCGGTGTGTATTCGTGAGAAAGACTGTCGTTGCTCCAATGTGTTCCTAACCATGAACATCAATGCCTTTCTTAAAATCAATACACAGAAGTATATATTTTTAAACCTGCATATTTAGCTAAAAGAATTCCAGGTGAGCAGGCAATATTAACCAGGTGAAATTGTGTCACTTCTCTTGCGTTCATTGCACGCAGAGTCAGGGTATATGCAACAGTTTGGGATGCCTAATTTGCCAGAATTGTACATAATTATGACATAACATTGAAGGTTGTGCAATGTGACAGGAATATTTAGACTTATGGATGCCACCCGTTAGATAAAATACGGAACGGTTCCGTATTTCACTGAAAGAATAAACGTTTTGTTTTCGAAATGATCGTTTCCGGATTTGACCATATTAATGACCTAAGGCCCGTATTTCTGTGTGTTATTATGTTATAACTAAGTCTATGATTTGATAGAGCAGTCTGACTGAGCGATGGTAGGCACCAGCAGGCTCATAAACATTCATTCAAACAGCACTTTCGTGCGTTTTTCCAGCAGCTCTTCCCTGTGCTTCAAGCATTGCGCTGTTTATGACTTCAAGCCCATCAACTCCTGAGATGAGGCTGGTGTAACCGATGTGAAATGGCTAGCTAGTTAGCGGGGTGCGCGCTAATAGCGTTTCAAAGTCACTCGCTCTGAGACTTGGAGTAGCATGGGTAACGCTGCTTCGAGGGTGGCTGTTGTCGATGTGTTCCTGGTTCGAGCCCAGGTAGGGGCGAGGAGAGGGACGGAAGCTATACTGTTACACTGGCAATACTAAAGTGCCTATAAGAACATCCAATAGTCAAAGGTATATGAAATACAAATGGTATAGAGAGAAATAGTCCTATAATTCCTATAATAACTACAACCTAAAACTTCTTACCTGGGAATATTGAAGACTCATGTTAAAAGGAACCATCAGCTTTCATATGTTCTCATGTTCTGAGCAAGGAACTTAAACGTTAGCTTTCTTACATGGCACATATTGCACTTTTACTTTCTTCTCCAACACTTTGTTTTTGCATTATTTAAACCAAATTGAACATGTTTCATTATCTACTTGAGGCTAAATTGATTTTATTGATGTATTATATTAAGTTAAAATAAGTGTTAATTCAGTATTGTTGTAATTGTCATTATTACAAATAAATAAATAAAAATCGTCCGATTAATCGGTATCGACTTTTTTGGTCCTCCAATAATCGTTATCGGCGTTGAAAAATCATAATTGGTCGACCTCTAGTTCGGATAGGTGATTGTAGCCCAGGAGTGGCTGATGGAACTCCTCAGCTGGCTAGCTCTGGAATAATTGATGTTTGCTCCGGGACCGACGTAAACCAATAGTCACTCAGATAGCAGCTAGCTAGCTGCAAGATCCAGGTGTAAATGTCCAGAGCTTGCGGTTGAAATCCGGGGATATGGAGAGAAAATAGGTCCGGTATGCTCTGGTCTGAGTCTCGTTGCACAAAACTAGCGATGGCTTTTCGAGCTAAAGGATAGCTGATGACCACCAACCGTGGTTAGCTGAATACTAACATTAGACAGTAAACTGGCTAGCTTCTGGCCTCTCTTTTGGCTAGCTTCAGGCTTCTCTTCTGGCTAGCTTCTGGCCTCTCTTCTGGCTAGCTTCTGGCCTCTCTTCTGGCTAGCTTCTGGCCTCTCTTCTGGCTAGCTTCTGGCTTCTACCCCTACCCAAAATGGGCTGTAAGAATGGACATGTAGGAGCGGCAGGTAGCCTAGTGGTTAGAGTGTAGGGGAGGCAGGTAGCCTAGTGGTTAGAGTGTAGGGGTGGCAGGTAGCCTAGTGGTTAGAGTGTAGAGGAGGCAGGTAGCCTAGTGGTTAGAGTGTAGGGGTGGCAGGTAGCCTAGTGGTTAGAGTGTAGGGGTGGCAGGTAGCCTAGTGGTTAGAGTGTAGAGACAGGTAGCCTAGTGGTTAGAGTGTAGATGGGGCAGGTAGCCTAGTGGTTAGAGTGTAGGGGGGGGGGGGGGGGCAGGTAGACTAGTGGTTAGAGTGTAGAGGAGGCAGGTAGCCTAGTGGTTAGAGTGTAGGGGTGGCAGGTAGCCTAGTGGTTAGAGTGTAGGGGAGGCAGGTAGTCTAGTGGTTAGAGTGTAGGGGAGGCAGGTAGTCTAGTGGTTAGAGTGTAGGGGAGGCAGGTAGCCTAGTGGTTAGAGTGTAGAGGAGGCAGGTAGTCTAGTGGTTAGAGTGTAGAGGCAGGTAGCCTAGTGGTTAGAGTGTAGGGGTGGCAGGTAGTCTAGTGGTTAGAGTGTAGGGACGGCAGGTAGCCTAGTGGTTAGAGTGTAGAGGCAGGTAGCCTAGTGGTTAGAGTGTAGATGGGGCAGGTAGCCTAGTGGTTAGAGTGTAGGGGAGGCAGGTAACCTAGTGGTTAGAGTGTAGGGGTGGCAGGTAGCCTAGTGGTTAGAGTGCAGGGGTGGCAGGTAGCCTAGTGGTTAGAGTGTAGGGGCGGCAGGTAGCCTAGTGGTTAGAGTGTAGGGGCAGCAGGTAGCCTAGTGGTTAGAGTGTAGGGGAGTTAGGTAGCCTAGTGGTTAGAGTGTAGGGGCGGCAGGTAGCCTAGTGGTTAGAGTGTAGGGGCGGCAGGTAGTCTAGTGGTTAGAGTGTAGGGGCAGCAGGTAGCCTAGTGGTTAGAGTGTAGGGGAGGCAGGTAGCCTAGTGGTTAGAGTGTAGGGGCGGCAGGTAGCCTAGTGGTTAGAGTGTAGGGGCGGCAGGTAGCCTAGTGGTTAGAGCGTTGGACTAGTAATCCCCGAGCTGACTAGGTAAAAATCTGTCATTCTGCCTCTGAACAAGGCAGTTAACCCACTGTTCCTAGGCCGTCATTGTAAATAAGAATTTGTTCTTAACTGACTTGCCTAGTTAAATAAAGGTTAAAAAAAATGTCCTCCCATGTTAAACCCTGTGAATGTCCATGTTGACTGAAACACCCTGTAAGAGATTAAAAGACTAGCTTTCTGATGACAAGACAAGAGTATCTTTAGTCTGATGGAGTGAGACATGGCCAATGGCACCGTCACCTATATAGTGCACTACTTTTTGCCATAGGGCCTCTGGTAGTGCACTAGATAGAGAACAGGGTGTCATGTGGGACACAGGCCTAGTCTTTAGGTCTCATGGTCTCTAGGTAACTCTTCAAACATCTCAGTAATCTACAAACAGGTCAGACACACAACCCTTATTCTCTCCTCTCCATCTCCCTTCTCATCCTCTCCTCTCCCCTCTCCATCTCCCTTCTCATCCTCTCCATCTCCCCTCCCTTCCTCTTCCATCCCCTCTCCCTTCCATCCCCTCTCCATCTCCCCTCTACTCTCCATCTCCCCTCTCATCCTCTCCATCTCCATCTCCCCTCTCATCCTCTCCCCTCTCATCCTCTCCATCTCCCCCTCGTTGCACTCCACGAGGAGGCTGTCGGTTACGTGAATGCAGTAAGAAGCCACGGTAAGTTGCTAGCTAGCATTAAACTTTTCTAATAAAAAACAATCAATCATAATCACTAGTTAACTACACATGGTTGATGATATTACTAGTTTATCGAGCGTGTCCTGCGTTGCATATAATCGATGCGGTGTGTATTCGTGAGAAAGACTGTCGTTGCTCCAATGTGTACCTAACCATAAACACCAATGCCTTTCTTAAAATCAATACACAGAAGTATATATTTTCAAACCTGCATATTTAGCTAAAAGAATTCCAGGTGAGCAGGCAATATTAACCAGGTGAAATTGTGTCACTTCTCTTGCGTTCATTGCACGCAGAGTCAGGGTATATGCAACAGTTTGGGATGCCTAATTTGCCAGAATTGTACATAATTATGACATAACATTGAAGGTTGTGCAATGTGACAGGAATATTTAGACTTATGGATGCCACCCGTTAGATAAAATACGGAACGGTTCCGTATTTCACTGAAAGAATAAACGTTTTGTTTTTGAAATGATCGTTTCCGGATTTGACCATATTAATGACCAAAGGCTCGTATTTCTGTGTGTTATTATGTTATAACTAAGTCTATGATTTGATAGAGCAGTCTGACTGAGCGATGGTAGGCACCAGCAGGCTCATAAGCATTCATTCAAACAGCACTTTCGTGCGTTTTTCCAGCAGCTCTTCCCTGTGCTTCAAGCATTGCGCTGTTTATGACTTCAAGCCCATCAACTCCTGAGATGAGGCTGGTGTAACCGATGTGAAATGGCTAGCTAGTTAGCGGGGTGCGCGCTAATAGCGTTTCAAAGTCACTCGCTCTGAGACTTGGAGTAGCATGGGTAACGCTGCTTCGAGGGTGGCTGTTGTCGATGTGTTCCTGGTTCGAGCCCAGGTAGGGGCGAGGAGAGGGACGGAAGCTATACTGTTACACTGGCAATACTAAAGTGCCTATAAGAACATCCAATAGTCAAAGGTATATGAAATACAAATGGTATAGAGAGAAATAGTCCTATAATTCCTATAATAACTACAACCTAAAACTTCTTACCTGGGAATATTGAAGACTCATGTTAAAAGGAACCACCAGCTTTCATATGTTCTCATGTTCTGAGCAAGGAACTTAAACGTTAGCTTTCTTACATGGCACATATTGCACTTTTACTTTCTTCTCCAACACTTTGTTTTTGCATTATTTAAACCAAATTGAACATGTTTCATTATCTACTTGAGGCTAAATTGATTTTATTGATGTATTATATTAAGTTAAAATAAGTGTTAATTCAGTATTGTTGTAATTGTCATTATTACAAATAAATAAATAAAAATCGTCCGATTAATCGGTATCGACTTTTTTGGTCCTCCAATAATCGTTATCGGCGTTGAAAAATCATAATTGGTCGACCTCTAGTTCGGATAGGTGATTGTAGCCCAGGAGTGGCTGATGGAACTCCTCAGCTGGCTAGCTCTGGAATAATTGATGTTTGCTCCGGGACCGACGTAAACCAATAGTCACTCAGATAGCAGCTAGCTAGCTGCAAGATCCAGGTGTAAATGTCCAGAGCTTGCGGTTGAAATCCGGGGATATGGAGAGAAAATAGGTCCGGTATGCTCTGGTCTGAGTCTCGTTGCACAAAACTAGCGATGGCTTTTCGAGCTAAAGGATAGCTGATGACCACCAACCGTGGTTAGCTGAATACTAACATTAGACAGTAAACTGGCTAGCTTCTGGCCTCTCTTTTGGCTAGCTTCAGGCCTCTCTTTTGGCTAGCTTCTGGCCTCTCTTCTGGCTAGCTTCTGGCCTCTCTTCTGGCTAGCTTCTGGCCTCTCTTCTGGCTAGCTTCTGGCTTCTCTTCTGGCTAGCTTCTGTCCTCTCTTCTGGCTAGCTTCTGATCTCTCTTCTGGCTAGCTTCTGTCCTCTCTTGTTTTTGTTTTTTTAATTGGTGAGGCGGGTTGCAAGAGAGTGTTTTGAAAATAAAGTAAATATATATATACACGGGACCTGACAAGACGAGGACAAAGGACGTCTGACTGCTATGCCATCTTGGGTTGCTATGGATACTAACTTGGACATTTAAAAACTGTAGTAGATCAAATAAACACAGATCTAAACTCTTACCTTTGATTTCACGTGTATCTGCAGTAACAACACAGATAGCCTACTGTGTGTTTACAGCAGTATCACACACACAGTAGGCTATCTCTCTGGCTGTGGCCCCGGTGCAGAGGTTTCAACAGTATCACACACACATAGTAGGCTATCTCTCTGGCTGTGGCCCCAGTGCAGAGGTATCAACAGTATCACACACACATAGTAGGCTCTCTCTCTGGCTGTGGCCCCAGTGCAGAGGTATCAACAGTATCACACACACATAGTAGGCTATCTCTCTGGCTGTGGCCCCGGTGCAGAGGTATCAACAGTATCACACACAGTAGGCTCTCTCTCTGGCTGTGGCCCCAGTGCAGAGGTATCAACAGTATCACACACAGTAGGATATCTCTATGGCTGTGGCCCCAGTGCAGAGGTTTCAACAGTATCACACACAGTAGGCTCTCTCTCTGGCTGTGGCCCCGGTGCAGAGGTATCAACAGTATCACACACACATAGTAGGCTATCTCTCTGGCTGTGGCCCCGGTGCAGAGGTATCAACAGTATCACACACACATAGTAGGCTCTCTCTCTGGCTGTGGCCCCGGTGCAGAGGTATCAACAGTATCACACACACATAGTAGGCTATCTCTCTGGCAGTGGCCCCAGTGCAGAGGTATCAACAGTATCACACACACATAGTAGGCTATCTCTCTGGCTGTGGCCCCAGTGCAGAGGTATCAACAGTATCACACACACATAGTAGGCTATCTCTCTGGCAGTGGCCCCAGTGCAGAGGTATCAACAGTATCACACACACATAGTAGGCTCTCTCTCTGGCTGTGGCCCCAGTGCAGAGGTATCAACAGTATCACACACACATAGTAGGCTATCTCTCTGGCAGTGGCCCCAGTGCAGAGGTATCAACAGTATCACACACACATAGTAGGCTATCTCTCTGGCTGTGGCCCCAGTGCAGAGGTATCAACAGTATCACACACACATAGTAGGCTATCTCTCTGGCAGTGGCCCCAGTGCAGAGGTATCAACAGTATCACACACACATAGTAGGCTCTCTCTCTGGCTGTGGCCCCAGTGCAGAGGTATCAACAGTATGCTCAGGTTGGGATTACAGTGTAGTACTACTTTCCCACAGACAAATGTTAACAATGACCCTTGCTTTTGCCAAGGGCTCCTACACCAACATGTTGACTCAGAGGATCAGCACATGGGGCCAGTCTCAAACCTCACATTCATAACCGTGGTAGTCATATCAAAGTAACGACCTACTCAATAAAAGGTTGGCACTGACCAATAATTGAATATATAATATGTAAATAAAAATCTACAGCGGCGCCTTTCCTCTTGTTAGGAAAATAAAAACTTTTGACACGGGTTTCCAAATGTGAACATGGATTGCTGTCGGTAACATTCAACAATGTGATATTAATTAAACAACAAACGTGTATTGTAGGAGATTACATTTAAGAATACATACGGTAAGTTACGGCTGATTACCTCGATATGCAGTTTAAACTACCCGGTGGAACAAACAGCATGCGGAGTGAAGATCGATGTCAACACAGGTATGTTCTAACCGAACCAACCCTTTCAATGTACACCGTATATTCCCATAGCGCTCGTTACAACGGGTCCGGTATGCCACGACACAATCATGTAAATAAATGATGAAAAGCGTCAATAAAAACGCGCGGATGAAACTTCTCAAAAGTCCTCGTTTAAAAGTCCATAAGAGCGTTTCTCTTCGGTCTTCCGCAGTCAGTCGGAGCGCAGCTACCTCTCTCTCTCTCTCTCTCCGCCTGGCTGAGAGACTCTGGACACAGCGACTTGTTGCGGCGATACCAAATGGTCAGATGCAGAGGGGGGTAGAAACAGCAGGGGCAGCAAATCTTTGTAAGCGAAAAAGACAACCATAGTATAATTCAATCTCTCATCTAAGATGTATAAAATAAGTCCATTTACATCACTTGATATGTTTTATAATTAGGTTTAGTAGGCGATGTTTATTCATATATATATTTTTTTTAAAGATTGGTTTGTTCCACTATAGCTGATGTGTAGGCTACCTAAACTGTATCCAGATGTAAACTGTCCAAGAAGATACAACTCAAAACCCAGAATTTTATGTGATAAATTGTCTTTGAAGTATTTTCAGCATTTCCTATAGAGAATAACAGTCATCAGTCATTCTGTTTTTTTTTTGTTTTTTTTACACACTTAAATTCAAACATCAAAGTATGTCATTTCCTGAGTGGCTACAATGTTGCCATTTTATGTTGAATTCTCTGTTTGTCCACTGAGGTTGAAAATGGAAACATTGTTACAAGACAGTTGGCAAGTTCCAGCAGTAGCCAACCAGAGGACTGGAGATGGTCACAGACAGAGACAGATGTAAATGTCGATAGCCTTCGCCGACAGGTATCAGGTTTCAGGTGTTATCTTCTAGTTCTACTGTGGGTAAACGTTGAAACAAATCTATCACAATTAATGACTGTTAGAAAACTAGACAACAAGGAGAGGACTGGAGAGATGGTCAAAGAAAGAAAGAAAGAGCAGGAAAGATAGAGACAGGTATCTGGTTTCAGTTGTTATCTTCCTGCCTACTGCAGGCTGCTACAGATGTAGGATCTTCATTTGACCAGCTTCTCACAGCGGGGAAATAATGATGCAGCAACAGAAAATGTGAATTATTGTGTGGATTATAATTAAATGGATTTTTGTTGTTGTGGTAAGGGTTGATACATTTCTCGTTAGGGCAAATCAAATCTGATATTTTAAAGTGGAAATTATAAACTTCAGAAAATGTCCTACGAATTTTATTCGTGACATTCATCGTAAACAACAGGTGTGGACTAACAGTGAAATGCTTAGTTACAGGTCGTTCCCAACAATGTAGAGAGAAAGAAAATAGAGAAATAATAGAAAAGTAAAATAATAAAATAATACTATTTATTATAGTAATAATAAATACGATAACATGGTACTATACACAGAGTACCAGTACTGAGTCAATGATAACATGGCTATATACACTGGGTACCAGTACTGAGTCAATGATAACATGGCTATATACACAGAGTACCAGTACTGAGTCAATGATAACATGGCTGTATACACAGAGTACCAGTACCGAGTCAATGATAACATGGCTATATACACAGAGTACCAGTACTGAGTCAATGATAACATGGCTATATACACAGAGTACCAATACTGAGTCAATGATAACATGGCTATATACACAGAGTACCAGTACTGAGTCAATGAGTAGAAGGTGTATGATGCCCTATTTTCAGAGAGAGAAGCTACTCCAGCTTCGGCAGGACTCCCTCAGTGTGGCAGACTATGCAGTGGATTTCCACACGTTGGAAGCTTCCTGGAACCAGGAAGTGCTGTTTGACATGTTCCTACACGGAATCTCGGAGGAGATCAAGGATGAGCGTGCAGCCCGGGAATTACAGACGGATTCCCTCATCGCCTTGACCATCAGGATCGATGGGTGACTACGGGAATGATGGAGGGAGAGGAGATTGGATTTCGCTTGCCCGTCCAAGGATTTCACTTCGCCTCTGAGGCATCCCGGAAGTCCCAGACGGCCCCGCTGCCGAGGGAACCAAAGGCTACCCGAGGTACCCCGAGAGTTGCCAAAGACGGGCGAGTCAACGTTTCCCGGGCCTATGCAATTAGGCAGAGCTGGGCTGTCTCCAGAGGAAAGGCTATACAGGGTCAACACTAAGAGTTGCCTGTTTTGCGGGACTTGCGGCCATTTTGTGCCCTATTGTCTGTTAAAAGACCAGGCTCACTGGTAGCATCGAATACTCTGGTGGGCCATATGGAGAACTTTTCTGCAACCATTCCTCGCACTCCGTTTCATGCCATTCTGCTGTGTGGAAACCCTTAGAAATCTCTCCAGGTCCTCATCGACTCTGGGGCCGATGAGAGCTTTTTGGAATCTACCCTGGCTTCCCATCTGAAACATCCCCACTCAGCCCCTCTCCACTCCCATGGATGTTAGAGTGCTGGACAGGCGCTCTATAGGCCGGGTTACCCACAACACCATTCCTATCAACCTACATGTGTCAGGGAACCACAGTGAGGCTATCCAGTTCCTGCTCATTAAGTTTCCACATATTCCTGTGGTATTGGGATTCTCCTGGCTCCAGCGACACAATCCCTTCATTAAATGGTCTACTGGTGCCATCATGAGCTGGAGCCCGTTCTGCCATGCCCATTGCCTGAAGTCAGCACAACCTGCCTCGGGACGTCTTCCTGGGGGCTCAGAAGTTGCCCCGGGCCTCTCCGCCATTCCCGCGGAGTACCAGGACATCCGGGAGGTGTTCAACAAGGCCCGGTTCACTTTGTTTCCGCCGCACCGACCATATGACTGTAGGATTGACCTTCTCCCAGATATCTCCAGGCACTACTCCGCCCCGGGGACGACTGTACTCTCTGTCGGGACCAGAGACCAAGGCCATGAAGATCTACATTGGGGAATCCCTAGATGCAAGACTAATCCGTCCTTCTTCCTCTCCCAGTGGCGCAGGGTTCTTCTTCGTGGAGAAAGACATGACCCTGTTCCCGTGCATCGACTGCCGGGGACTCAATGACATAACGGTGAAGAACCGCTATCCACTACCACTCATCTCCTCCGCCTTCGAGCCGCTCCAGGGGGCCACAGTTTTTTCCAAGCTGGATCTACGGAATGTCTACCACCTGGTGCGGATACGGGAAGGGGACGAGTGGATGAACGCCTTCAACACAGCCAGCGGTCACTACGACTATTTGGTCATGCCATTTGGCCTTACCAATGCCGCTGCTGTGTTCCAGGCTCTGGTTAATGATGTTCTCCGGGACATTTTGAAATGTTACGTTTTTTGTCTACATCGACTACATCTTCGTCTTCACCCGTTCCACCCGAGAACATCTGCCGCCCGACAGGTTCTCCAACACCTCCTTGAGAACCAGCTGTTTGTAAAGGCAGAGAAGTGCCAGTTCCATCGCTCCACCCTCCCTTTTCTGGGATACATCATCTCCACTGGGAGTTTACAACTGGATCCCGGGAGAGCGGTGGCGTATTGGCCCCAGCCTACTTCCAGGGTGCTGCTGCAACGTTTCCTGGGGTTCGCCAACTTCTATCGCCGCTTTATTCGGGGTTACACTGGCTTCGCCCCTGTCTGCACACACCTTACCCAAGGTTCCATTCATATGGTCTCCAGCTGCTGACCGGGCGTTCTCAGAACTCAAACGTTGCTTCACGGCTCCCATCTTGGTTCATCCTGACCCATCCCGTCAATTCGTGGTGGAGGCCGACGCTTTGGATGTCGGAGTGGGGGCTGTCCTGTCCCAGCGTTCTGCCCTGCAACTCAAGCTACATCCCTGTGCCTTCTTCTCCCATCGCCACAGAGAAGAACTACGATGTGGGGAATTGCGAGTTTCTCACGGTAAGGATGGCATTGGAGGAATGGTGGCACTGGCTGGAGGGGGCAGAACATCGTTCATCGTGTGGATCAACCACAAGAACCTGGAGTATCTCCGCAAAGCCAAGCGCCTCAACTCCAGGCAAGCTAGATGGGCCCTGCTGTTCACATGCTTGAACTTTTCCCTCATACCAAGAATGTCAAGCCGGATGCACTGTCACGCCACTATAGCCCCACGACCTCTACCCCGGAACCCCACGACTTCTAACGGGCAGTTGGAGCGAACCAATCAGGACCTAGAGACTATTCTGCGCTGCCTGGTCTACACCAACGCCACCACCTGGAGCCAGCAGCTTGTGTGGGTCGAATACGCCGCAACACCCTTCCTTGCTCTGCCACGGACCTATCACCTTTTGAGTGTTCCCTGGGGTATCAGCCCCCACTCTTCCCTGAGCAGGAAGAAGAGGTCGGCATACCTTCTGCCCAGACGTTTGTCCTCTGCTGTCGTCGTACCTGGGGGATAGCCCGGTTGGCCCTCCTCAAGACCACCTCCAGGTATCGACGACAAGCAGATCGCCACCGGACCCCGGCTCTCCGGTATTTTTATTTTTTTATTTTTTTTATTTCACCTTTATTTAACCAGGTAGGCTAGTTGAGAACAAGTTCTCATTTGCAACTGCGACCTGGCCAAGATAAAGCAAAGCAGTGTGAACAGACAACACAGAGTGTTGGTATAGGCTAGGGCAGAAGGTATGGCTGTCCACCAGGGATCTGCCCCTCAGGGTGGAATCCCGCAAACTCTCCCCCCCGGTTTATCGGCCCGTTTCCCATCTCCAAAGTCATTAGCCCCTCTGCTGTTTGTCTTCTGTTGCTCCGTACCCTTCGTATACATCCTACCTTTCATGTGTCCAGAGTTAAATCCATGTCGCACAGCCTTTGTCTCCTGTTTCCCTGTGTATTTATACCTGTGTTCTCTGTCTGTTGCCAGTTCGTTTTGTTTCGTCAAGCCTACCAGTGTTTTTCCCTCTGCTTCTGTCACACGATTGTTCCTGTTACCTAGTTTTCCCATTGTTGACCATTCTGTCTACCCTGACCCTAAGCCTGCCTGCCGTCCTGTACCTTTGTCCCACCTATCTGGGTTACTGACCTTTGCCTGCCCCTGTTAAATTATTAAACTGTTGTTACTTCGACGATGTCTGCATCTGGGTCTTACCTGAAACATGATAGATAACTAGTTATAAAGGGACAGATAATAAACAGTAGCAGCAGCGTATGTGATGAACCCAAGAAAATGAGTGCAAAAAAGGGTCACTGCAGATAGTCAGGGTAGCTATTTGGCTAAATATTTAACTCTTTAGTAGTCTAATGGCTTGGGGGTAGATGCTGTTCAAGGTCCTGTTGGTTCCAGACTTGGTGCATCGGTATTGCTTTCCGTGTGGTAGCAGAGGGAACAGTCTATGACTTGGGAGGCTGGAGTCTTTTACAATTTTCAGGGCCTTCCTCTGACACCGCCTGGTACAGAGTTCCTGAATGGCAGTGAGCTTGGCCCCAGTGATGTACTGGGCCGTACGCAATACCCTCTGTAAAGACTTACAGTCAGATGCCAAGCATTTGCCATAGCAAGTTACTACTTTAACAAGAACCCACCAGTCAGGTCTCTGTTCTACTACTTTAACAAGAACCCACCAGTCAGGTCTCTGTTCTACTACTTTAACAAGAACCCACCAGTCTCTGTTCTACTACTTTAACAAGAACCCACCAGTCAGGTCTCTGTCCTACTACTTTAACAAGAACCCACCAGTCAGGTCTCTGTCCTACTACTTTAACAATAACCCACCAGTCCTACTTTAACAAGAACCCACCAGTCCTACTTTAACAAGAACCCACCAGTCAGGTCTCTGTTCTACTACTTTAACAAGAACCCCACAGTCAGGTCTCTGTTCTACTACTTTAACAAGAACCCACCAGTCAGGTCTCTGTTCTACTACTTTAACAAGAACCCACCAGTCAGGTCTCTGTCCTACTACTTTAACAAGAACCCACCAGTCCTACTTTAACAAGAACCCACCAGTCCTACTTTAACAAGAACCCACCAGTCCTACTTTATCAAGAACCCACCAGTCAGGTCTCTGTTCTACTACTTTAACAAGAACCCACCAGTCAGGTCTCTGTTCTACTACTTTAACAAGAACCCACCAGTCAGGTCTCTGTTCTACTACTTTAACAAGAACCCACCAGTCAGGTCTCTGTTCTACTACTTTAACAAGAACCCACCAGTCAGGTCTCTGTTCTACTACTTTAACAAGAACCCACCAGTCAGGTCTCTGTCCTACTACTTTAACAAGAACCCGCCAGTCCTACTTTAACAAGAACCCACCAGTCAGGTCTATGTCCTACTACTTTAACAAGAACCCGCCAGTCCTACTTTAACAAGAACCCACCAGTCAGGTCTATGTCCTACTACTTGAACAAGAACCCACCAGTCCTACTTTAACAAGAACCCACCAGTCAGGTCTCTGTTCTACTACTTTAACAAGAACCCACCAGTCAGGTCTCTGTTCTCTGTTCTACTACTTTAACAAGAACCCACCAGTCAGGTCTCTGGTCTCTGTTCTACTACTTTAATAACAAGAACCCACCAGTCAGGTCTCTGTTCTCTGTTCTACTACTTTAACAAGAACCCACCAGTCAGGTCTCTGTCCTACTACTTTAACAAGAACCCACCAGTCCACTGTTCTACTACTTTAACAAGAACCCACCAGTCCTACTTTAACAAGAACCCACCAGGCAGGTCACTGTTCTACTACTTTAACAAGAACCCACCAGTCCTACTTTAACAAGAACCCACCAATCAGGTCTCTGTTCTACTACTTTAACAAGAACCCACCAGTCAGGTCTCTGTTCTACTACTTTAACAAGAACCCACCAGTCAGGTCTCTGTCCTACTACTTTAACTTGTCACAAGCAGATCAGAAATAGCCCCTGAATTACCACACCAAAGGCAACAGCCACAGCACAGCCACAGCACAGTGAAGTGTGTGTGTGTGTGTGTGTGTGTGTGTTAGAGAGAGTGTTTGAATGGGGGGAAGTTGAGCTGGGGCTCACTGGGAACAGAGTGCATCTCCTGTACTGCATCTGGCCCTTCCTGGAATTCACCCTGGATAGGCTGAGAGACAGTTCCCACACTGGGACTGTGCACCAAATAACACCCTATTCCCTACATTGTGCACTACTTTGGACTAGAGCCATCAAAAGTAGTGCACTACATAGGGAATAGGGTTCCATTTCAGACACTGACTGGGAGAGAGGAGGGGGCTGTACTACTGGGAGAGAGGAGGGGGCTGTACTACTGGGAGAGAGGAGGGGGCTGTACTACTGGGAGAGAGGAGGGGGCTGTACTACTGGGAGAGAGGAGGGGGCTGTACCACTGGGAGAGGAGAGTAGAGGAGTGGGTCGTGTTCATTAGGCGCCCAAGTGAAAGAAAACAGACTGAAATGGGGAGGAACTACCTGGAATTGTCCCATCAAAACACACACTTTCGTATTTTGTTGCAAAAAATATTTTCCTACTGTGTGCCCTAATGAACAGTCCCGTAGTCTGTCCTGCTGTGACTGAACTCTGGCAGCAGTTCATTAAATCACACAACGAGACATGGAACCACACAATGAATAAGATATCCGAACAACACTATCAGCCATCGGCTGAACAACATAACAGATTACAGATAACGTAGATCACCTTCTCCATTGGTGGGTTGGACATACAGTATATCCCATGTTTTAAACATTGTGACAGTGTCAAAGCTCGTCCATTCATATGACTGTAGAACAGGGACAATTAAATGGTAACTAGCTACAATGTAGCCTACAGTAGACCTACCTGGCGGTATGATATCAAATCACATGACCTTACCGGGAAATGCTTACTTTACGAGCCCTTAACCCACAATGCAGTTCAAGAAAAAAAAAATACTTACCAAATGAACTAAAGTAAAAAAAATGTTTAAAAAAAGTAACACAATAAAATAACGAGGCTATATACAGGGGGTACCGGTAAACGAGTCAGTTGAGGTCATTTGTACATGTAGGTAAGGGTGAAATTATTATGCATAGATAATAAACAGCGAGTAGCAGCAGTGTACAACATGAAACAAGTGGGTGTTGGGGGGGGGTCAATGTAATAGTCTGGTGGCCATTTGATTAATTGTTCAGCAGCCTTATGGTTTTCGGGTAGAAGCTGTTAAGGAGCCTTTTGGTGAAAGACTTGACGCTCCGGTACCACTTGCTGTGCTGTAGCAGGGAAAACAGTCTATGACTTGGGTGACTGGAGTCTCTGACAATTTTATGGGCTTTCCTCTGACACCGCCTATTATATAGGTCCTGGATGGAAGGAAGCTTGGCCCCGGTGATAAACTGGGCCGTACGCACTACCCTCTGTAGCGCTTTACGGTCAGATGCCGAACAGTTGCCGTACCAGGCAGTGATGCAACCGGTCAGGATGCTCTCGATGGTGCAGCTGCAGAACTTTTTGAGGATCTGAGGACCCATGACAAATATTTCCAGTCTCCTGAGGGGGAAAAGGTTTTGTCGTGCCCTATTCATGACTGTCTTGGTGTGTTTGGACCATGATATCCCGTTGGTGATGTGGACACCAAGGAACTTGAAACTCTCGACCAGCTCCACTACAGCCCCGTCGATGTGAATGGAGGCCTGTTTGGCCCGCCTTTTCCTATAGTCCACGATCAGCTCCTTTGTCTTGCTCACATTGAGGGAGAGGTTGTTGTCCTGGCACCACACTGCCAGTTCTCTGACCTCCTCCCTATAGGCTGTCTCATCGTTGAGGGAGAGGTTGTTATCCTGGCACCACACTGCCTGATCTATAGGCTCTCTCATCGTTGTCTGTGTTCAGGTGTCGTCAGCAAACTTAATAATGGTGTTGGAGTCGTGTTTGGCCATGCAGTCGTGGATGAAGAGGGAATACAGGAGGGGACTGAGTACACATCCCTGAGGGGCCCCAGTGTTGAGGATCAGCATGGCAGACGTGTTGTTGCCTACCCTTACCACCTGGGGGAGGCCCGTCAGGAAGTCCAGGATCCAGTTGCAGAGGGAGGTGTTTAGTCCCAGGGTCCTTAGCTTAGTGATGAGCTTCATGGGCACTATGGTGTTGAACGCTGAGCTGTAGTCAATGAATAACATCTCATATAGGTGGTCCTTTTGTCCAGGTGGGAAAGGGCAGTGTGGAGTACAATAGAGATTGCATCATCTGTGGATCTGTTGGGGCAGTATGCAAATTGGAGTGGGTCTAGGGAATCCGGTTGTAACATGCTGTTAAAAATGTGGTAAAACTGATTGAAGATTGCCTGCATTAAAATCCTCGGCCACTAGGAGCGCCGCTTCTGGAAGAGCATTATCTTGTTCGCCTTATAGAGTTGGTTGAGTGCGGTCTTAGTGCCAGCAGGTCTGTGGTGGTAAATAAACGGCTGCTGTCACACCCTGATCTGTTTCACCTGTCTTTGTGATTGTCTCCACCCCCCACCAGGTGTCTCCCCATTATCCCCTGTGTATTTATACTGGTGTTCTCTGTTTGTCTGTTGCCAGTTTGTTTTATTTCGTTAAGCCTACCAGCATTTTCCCTCTGTTCCTGTCTCTCGATTGATCCTGTTTGGTAGTTTCCCGGTTTTGACCTTTTCTGTTTGCTCTGACCCTGAGCCTGCCTGCCGTCCTGTACCTTTGCCCCACCTATCTGGATTACTGACCCCTGCCTCTTTACTGACCTGTCTTTTGCCTGCCCCCGTTGGATTAATAAACTGTGGTTAATTTGACGTTGTCTGCATCTGGGTCTTACCTGAAACGTGATAGTAGTATGAACTGGTCATGACTGACCCAGCAGACCCGGGCCAGCTGTGCAACGCCATCTCCTCCCAAGGACCCACCATCAGTAGGCACAAGGAATTGCTTCGTAGCCTTATGGAGGGGGTCCATGACCGGGCGTTGGATGTTTGGCTGGAGCAATTCCACAGGTTGTCTGGGATGCCACCTACCACGGTGGTAACCCCACAGCCCCTCAGTAACTCAGCTGTTAGCAGCGCCGTCTCATCGGTCACTCCACCTTCTCGGGAGCCCCGCTTAACTCCCCCGGAACGCTTCAATGGAGAGCCGAGCACCTGTCGGGTGTTTCTAGCTCAGTGTGCCCTCATCTTCCAGCTTCAGCCCTCCTCCTTCCCCTCAGATCGCTCCAAGATAGCCTACCTCATCACGCTGATGTCCGAGAGGGCTCTCACCTGGGCAACTGCTGTATCAGCAGCTGGCCATATGCGTTATTCTGGAGAGGTTCGTGGTAGAGGTGAAGAAGGTTTTTGATGCCCCGTTCTCCAGCAGAGAAGCTGCCTGGAAGCTAATCCAGCTTCGGCAGGACTCCTGCAGTGTGACATATGCGGCAGATATATATTTTTTTTTGAGAACTTGCCTGCTTCCCTTGCTCGCACCCCTTTTCATGTCATTCTGCTGTGGGGAAACCAGTCCAAATCTCTCCGGGTCCTCATTGATTCTGGGGCCGATAAGAGCTTTTTGGACGCTACCCTGGCTTCCGAGCTGGGCATCTCCACTCAGCCCCTCTCCATTCCCATGGATGTTAGAGCACTGGACGGGCGCTCTATAGGCCGGGTCACTCATAATACCAATCCCATCAACCTACGTGTGCCAGGGAACCACAGCGAGACCATTCAATTTCTGCTCATCAATTCTCCTCAGATTCCCGTGGTATTGGTATTCTCCTGGCTCCAGCGATACAATCCCCTCATCAACAGGTCTACCGGTGCCATCATGGGCTGGAGTCCATTGCGTCCATTGTCTGAAGTCAGCGCAACCTTCCCCGGCACGTCTGCCTGGGGGCTCGGAAGATGCCCTGGACTTCACCATTCCCGCGGAGTACCAGGACCTCTGGGAGGTGTTCAGCAAGGCCCGGGCCACTTCACTTCCGCCGCACCCTATGACAGCGGGATTGACCTGGGATTAAAAAAAACTCCCTCTGCAACTGAATCCTGGATTTCCTGACGGGCCGCCCCCAGGTGGCAAGAGTAGGTAACAACACATCCGCCCTGCTGATCCTCAACACAGGGGCCCCTCAGGGGTGCGTTCTCAGCCCCCTCCTGTACTCCCTGTTCACTCATGACTGCATGGCCAGGCACGACTCCAACACCATCATTAAGTTAGCCAATGACACAACAGTGATAGGGCTAATCACCGACAACGACGAGACAGCCTTTAGGGAGGAGGTCAGAGACCTGGCCGTGTGGTGCCAGGACAACAACCTCTCCCTCAACGTGATCAAGACAAAGGAGATGATTGTGGACTACAGAAAATAGAGGGCTGAGCATGCCCCCATTCTCATCGACGGGGCTGCAGTGGAGCAGGTTGAGAGCTTCAATTTCCTTGGTATCCACATCACCAACAAACTAATATGGTTCAAGCACACCAACACAGTCCTGAATAGGGCACGACAAATCCTATTCCCCCTCAGAAGACTGAAAAGATTTGGCATGGGTCCTCAGATCCTCAAAAGGTTCTACAGCTGCACCATCGAGAACTGGTTGCATCACTGTGTGGTATGGCAACTGCTCAGCCTCCGACCACAAGGCACTACAGAGGGTAGTGCGAACAGCCCAGTACATCACTGGGGCCAAGCTTCCTGGCATAGGACCTCTATACCAGGCGGTGTCAGAGGAAGGCCCAGTACATCACTGGGGCCAAGCCTCCTGCCATAGGACCTCTATACCAGGCGGTGTCAGAGGAAGGCCCAGTACATCACGGGGCCAAGCTTCCTGCCATAGGACCTCTATACCAGGTGGTGTCAGAGGAAGGCCCAGTACATCACTGGGGCCAAGCTACCTGCCATAGGACCTATATACCAGGCGGTGTCGGAGGAAGGCCCTAAAAATGGTCAAAGACTCCAGCCACCCTAGTCATAGACGGTTCTCTCTGCTACTGCACGGCAAGCGGTTCCAGAACACAAAGTCTAGGTCCAACAGGCCTCTAAATAGCATCTACCCCCAAGTCATAAGACTCCTGAATACCTAATCAAATGGCTACCCAGACTATTTGCATTGCCCCCCCCCCTCCCTTTTTACACCACTGCTATCATCTATGAATAGTCACTTAAATAACTCTACCTACCTATGTACATATTACCTCAATTACCTCAACTAACCGGTGCAACCCTGTATATAGTCTCGCTATTGTTATTTTACTGTTGCTCTTTAACTTGTTACTTTTATTTCTTATTCTTATCTGTACTGCGTTGTTGGTTAGGGGCTCGTAAGTATACTATAATACTTTTGTAAATAAGGTATTTCTGATTTTTATTGTAATAAATGTGCAAAAATGTTTCTGTGATGTCATTAGGGGGTATTGTGATGTCATTAGGGGGTATTGTGATGTCATTAGGGGGTATTGTGATGTCATTAGGGGGTATTGTGATGTCATTATGGGGTATTGTGTGTCGATTGATGAGGAAAATGTTTTATTTAATCCTTTTTTAGAATAAGGCTGTAACGTAACAAAATGTGGAAAAAGTAAATGGGCCTGAATACTTTCCAAATGCACTGTATGTGTTTGACCCAGGTCTGCAGACTACATATGTGTTTGACCCAGGTCTGCAGACTACATATGTGTTTGACCCAGGTCTGCAGACTACATATGTGTTTGACAGAGACACACCCTGACAGACAGCCAGCCAGACAGCCAGCCAGACAGCCAGACAGACAGCCAGACACAGCCAGGCACAGCCAGACACAGCCAGACAGCCAGACATACCCTGACAGACAGCCAGACAGACAGAGACACACCCTGACAGACAGCCAGACAGCCAGCCAGACAGCCAGCCAGACAGACAGACAGACAGACAGCCAGACAGCCAGACAGACACAGACAGACAGCCAGACACCCAGACACAGCCACACAGCCAGACACAGGAGCAGGTCTTGACACACAGTGAGGAACAGGTCTTGACAGGCCGTCAGCTCCAGCCCTGTGTGTGTTAACTGTGTAGCTGTGCAGCCTTCTCACAGTAGAGACAGAGAGAGATAGAAAGGGAAAGGGCGATACCTAGTCAGTTGTCCAAATGAATGTATTCAACTGAAATGTGTCTTCCACATTGAACCCAACCCCTCTGAATCAGAGGTGCGGGGGGGCTGCCTTAATCGACATCCACGTCTTCGGCGCCTGGGGAACAGTGGGTTAACTGCCTTGCTCAGGGGCAGAACGACAGATTTTTACCTTGTCAGCTTGGGGATTCGATCCAGCAACCTTCCGGTTACTAGTCCAATGCTCTACCCACTAGAATGAACTGAAAGACAAAAGCAAGGAGGGCTTTCCATGCCATTAAAACATCTATTAAATGAGATCAGATTATATTCAATGAGGCAGACTATCTGACCACTGTGACTTGATAGAAAACTGAGGAAAACACAGACTAGGTACAGACAGATCTGGCAAACCCAGAGAGAACGGGTTGTCCTCACTCTGCCCTCAGAGACAGGTTGAGACGAGGCAGAATCTTTCTCCTACACTGCCAGAATTATACAGACTTAATTAAGGTAATTATCTTCACCCACATTGAGAGAACACACAGACTTCTAAACAAAAACAGAACATTAGAAAATACGATATTAGCTGCAAAAATATGTTGACAGCCAGTCGAACGACCAACCAGAACAGTGACATTACTACCCGTCTTCCTCACTATTTCAGTATTGTCCTCATTCATTTCTAACACTATTCATGCCAATAAAGCCTTTTGGGGAGAAGGTGAAAGAGAAGGAGAAAGAGAGAATTACATGGTCTGGTTCGCCACTCTCCTTCAAAGCCTCTACACTCCATTTTTCTCCCTTCTGTGTGTTTGCATCTTAATTAACCAATCAGGTTTCATCTGCTACTCTCTGATGTGGTACCAAGCAGGTCGCCCCAGTTTCACAGTGAAACTAGATGTCCATCCAGGTCACCAGGACAGAGAACCCCCCTCGCAGCCAGAGGTCGCAGCTTACACCGCTCCGTCATCCCCCTGTCGACAGGGAAAAACTGTGATTTCTAAGGTTTAAGTTGTTTTAAACCTTAGCTCTTCAATTTTAACATTCGGGAATGAACGCCTAAACTTAATAACCTTAGAAAATCGACATTAATTTCATCAACGGGAGTGGTGGCGTAAGCTGTGCGTTTTGGTTCCAAGGCTCACGAGTTGCACACATTTTCCCCCGTCAAATATCGACGTTTATCCCCACCACTTGTCTGAAACGTCCAATTCGGAAGTGAGACTGTCATATCTTGGTGGTTCTGTTGTGAACACAAACTCTCTGACCCTTACACACACACACACACACACACACACACACACACACTGTTTAACAGTCATATACAGTACGCATCAAAAAGCCCAGCGCAAAAAGCCCAGCGCTTCCTATCTGAACATGCTGTGTAAGCAGGTTTTTGATGAAGACATAAAAGCAGGCTAATCTAAAAAATAATCTCCACATGACATGACACTAATTGATTTGACATAGACCTATTGAGATTAAAGTCTGTGGAAGAGCGATGTGTTTGGGATGATGAAACTGCACTTTGTTTGAGCTGCCGCACCCTGAGGGTACACGGCTTCAGTAGCAGTAGGCTTCAGTAGCAGTAGAATTCAGTAGCAGTAGGGTTTAGTAGCAGTAGGCTTCAGTAGCAGTAGGCTTCAGTAGCAGTAGGGTTCAGTAGCAGTAGGCTTCAGTAGCAGTAGGCTCGGGTAGCAGTAGGCTTCAGTAGCAGTAGGCTTCAGTAGCAGTAGGCTTCAGTAGCAGTAGACTTCAGTAGCCAGTAGACTTCAGTAGCAGTAGGCTTCAGTAGCAGTAGTCCATCTATTGTAGCTCTTTCTATCGCTCTAGTCCTCTCTCTCTCTCTACTTCTTTCTATCCTTCTGTTTTGCGCTCACACACACACACACACACACACACACGCGCACACGCACACGCACACGCACACACAAACACATGCAAACGCACACAAACCACCGTTTTAGTTACCTATACCGTATCTACTGTGTTTAGTTACCTATACCATATCTACTGTGTTTAGTTACCTATACCGTATCTACTGTGCTTAGTTACCTATACGGTATCTACTGTGTTTAGTTACCTATACCGTATCCTACTGTGTTTAGTTACCTATACCGTATCCTACTGTGTTTAGTTACCTATACCGTATCCTACTGAGTTTAGTTACCTATACCATATCTAATGTGTTTAGTTACCTATACCGTATCCTACTGTGTTTAGTTACCTATACCGTATCCTACTGTGTTTAGTTACCTATACCGTATCCTACTGTGTTTAGTTACCTATACCGTATCCTACTGAGTTTAGTTACCTATACCATATCTACTGTGTTTAGTTACCTATACCGTATCCTACTGTGTTTAGTTACCTATACCGTATCTACTGTGTTTAGTTACCTATACCGTATCCTACTGTGTTTAGTTACCTATACCGTATCCTACTGTGTTTAGTTACCTATACCGTATCTACTGTGTTTAGTTACCTATACCGTATCCTACTGTGTTTAGTTACCTATACCGTATCCTACTGTGTTTAGTTACCTATACCATATCTACTGTGTTTAGTTACCTATACCATAGCTACTGTGTTTAGTTACCTATACCATATCTACTGTGTTTAGTTACCTATACCATATCTACTGTGTTTAGTTACCTATACCATATCTACTGTGTTTAGTTACCTATAACGTATCTACTGTGTTTAGTTACCTATACCATATATACTGTGTTTAGTTGCCTATACCAAATCCTGCTGTGTTTAGTTACCAGTACCATATATACTGTGTCTAGTTACCTATACCGTATCTACTGTGTTTAGTTACCTATACCGTATCCTACTGTGTTTAGTTACCTATACCGTATCCTACTGTGTTTAGTTACCTATACCGTATCCTACTGTGTTTAGTTACCTATACCATATCTACTGTGTTTAGTTACCTATACCATAGCTACTGTGTTTAGTTACCTATACCATATCTACTGTGTTTAGTTACCTATACCATAGCTACTGTGTTTAGTTACCTATACCATATCTACTGTGTTTAGTTACCTATACCATATCTACTGTGTTTAGTTACCTATACCATATCTACTGTGTTTAGTTACCCATACCATATCTACTGTGTTTAGTTACCTATACCATATCTACTGTGTTTAGTTACCTATAACGTATCTACTGTGTTTAGTTACCTATACCATATATACTGTGTTTTGTTGCCTATACCAAATCCTGCTGTGTTTAGTTACCAGTACCATATATACTGTGTCTAGTTACCTATACCGTATCTACTGTGTTTAGTTACCTATACCGTATCTACTGTGTTTAGTTACCTATACAGTATCCTACTGTGTTTAGTTACCTATACCATATCTACTGTGTTTAGTTACCTATACCGTATCTACTGTGTTAAGTTACCTATACCGTATCCTACTGTGTTTAGTTACCTATACTGTATCCTACTGTTTAGTTACCTATACCGTATCCTACCATGTTTAGTTACCAATACCGTATCTACTGTGTTTAGTTACCTATACCGTATCTACTGTGTTTAGTTACCTATACCGTATCCTACTGTGTTTAGTTACCTATACCGTATCCTACTGTGTTTAGCTACCTATACCATCTCTGAAGTGTTTAGTTACCTATACCGTATCCTACTGTGTTTCGTTACCTATACCATCTCTGCAGTATTTAGTTACCTATACCGTATCCTACTGTGTTTAGTTACCTATACCATCTCTGCAGTTTTAAGTTACCATATCCTACTGTGTTTAGTTACCTATACCGTGTCCTACTGTGTTTAGTTACCTATACCATATCTACTGTGTTTAGTTACCTATACCGTATCTACTGTGTTTAGTTACCTATACCGTATCCTACTGTGTTTAGTTACCTATACTGTATCCTACTGTTTAGTTACCTATACCATATCCTACCATGTGTAGTTACCAATACCGTATCTACTGTGTTTAGTTACCTATACCGTATCTACTGTGTTTAGTTACCTATACCGTATCCTACTGTGTTTAGTTACCTATACCGTATCCTACTGTGTTTAGCTACCTATACCATCTCTGAAGTGTTTAGTTACCTATACCGTATCCAACTGTGTTTAGTTACCTATACCATCTCTGCAGTGTTTAGTTACCTATACCGTATCCTACTGTGTTTAGTTACCTATACCATCTCTGCAGTTTTTAGTTACAGCATCCTACTGTGTTTAGTTACCTATACCGTGTCCTACTGTGTTTAGTTACCTATACCATATCTACTGTGTTTAGTTACCTATACCGTATCCTACTGTGTTTAGCTACCTATACCATCTCTGAAGTGTTTAGTTACCTATACCGTATCCTACTGTGTTTCGTTACCTATACCATCTCTGCAGTATTTAGTTACCTATACCGTATCCTACTGTGTTTAGTTACCTATACCATCTCTGCAGTTTTAAGTTACCATATCCTACTGTGTTTAGTTACCTATACCGTGTCCTACTGTGTTTATTTACCTATACCATATCTACTGAGTTTAGTTACCTATTCCGTATCTACTGTGTTTAGTTACCTACACCGTATCCTACTGTGTTTAGTTACCTATATCGTATCCTATTGTGTTTAGTTACCTATACCGTACCCTACTGTGTTTAGCTACCTATACCATCTCTGAAGTGTTTAGTTACCTATACCGTATCCAACTGTGTTTAGTTACCTATACCATCTCTGCAGTGTTTAGTTACCTATACCGTATCCTACTGTGTTTAATTACCTATACCATCTCTGCAGTTTTTAGTTACAGCATCCGACTGTGTTTAGTTACCTATACCGTGTCCTACTGTGTTTAGTTACCTATACCATATCTACTGAGTTTAGTTACCTATACCATATCCTACTGTGTTTAGTTACCTATGCCGTATCCTACTGTGTTTAGTTACCTATACCGTATCCTACTGTGTTTAGTTACCTATACCGTATCCTACTATGTTTAGTTACCTATACCATCTCTGCAGTGTTTAGTTACCTATACCGTATCCTACTGTGTTTAGTTACCTATACCATCTCTGCAGTTTTTAGTTACCATATCCTACTGTGTTTAGTTACCTATGCCGTATCCTACTGTGTTTAGTTACCTATACCGTATCCTACTGTGTTTAGTTACCTATACCGTATCCTACTGTGTTTAGTTACCTATACCATCTCTGCAGTGTTTAGTTACCTATACCGTATCCTACTGTGTTTAGTTACCTATACCATCTCTGCAGTTTTTAGTTACCATATCCTACTGTGTTTAGTTACCTATACCGTGTCCTACTGTGTTTAGTTACCTATACCATATCTACTGAGTTTAGTTACCTATTCCGTATCTACTGTGTTTAGTTACCTACACCGTATTCTACTGTGTTTAGTTACCTATATCGTATCCTATTGTGTTTAGTTACCTATACCGTATCCTACTGTGTTTAGTTACCTATACCATCTCTGCAGTGTTTAGTTACCTATACCGTATCCTACTGTGTTCAGTTACCTATACCATCTCTGCAGTTTTTAGTTACAGCATCCTACTGTGTTTAGTTACCTATACCGTGTCCTACTGTGTTTAGTTACCTATACCCTATCTACTGTGTTTAGTTACCTATGCCGTATCCTACTGTGTTTAGTTACCTATACCGTATCCTACTGTGTTTAGTTACCTATACCGTATCCTACTGTGTTTAGTTACCTATACCATCTCTGCAGTGTTTAGTTACCTATACCGTATCCTACTGTGTTTAGTTACCTATAGGGGTATCTACTGTGTTTAGTTACCTATACCATATCCTACTGTGTTTAGTTGCCTATACCAAATCCTGCTGTGTTTAGTTACCTATACCGTATCCTACTGTGTTTAGTTATCTCTACCGTATCCTACTGTGTTTTGTTACCTATACCGTATCCTACTGTGTTGTTACCTATACCGTATCCTACCGTGTTTAGTTACCTATACCATATCTACTGTGTTTAGTTGCCTATACCAAATCCTGCTGTGTTTAGTTACCTGTACCATATATACTGTGTCTAGTTACCTATACCATATATACTGTGTTTAGTTACCTATACCGTATCTACTGTGTTTAGTTACCTATACAGTATCCTACTGTGTTTAGTTACCTATACCATATCTACTGTGTTTAGTTACCTATACCGTATCTACTGTGTTTAGTTACCTATACCGTATCCTACTGTGTTTAGTTACCTATACCGTATCCTACTGTTTAGTTACCTATACCGTATCCTACCGTGTTTAGTTACCAATACCGTATCCACTGTGTTTAGTTACCTATACCGTATCCTACTGTGTTTAGTTACCTATACCGTATCTACTGTGTTTAGTTACCTATACCGTATCCTACTGTTTTTAGTTACCTATACCGTATCCTACTGTGTTTAGCTACCTATACCATCTCTGAAGTGTTTAGTTACCTATACCGTATCCTACTGTGTTTCGTTACCTATACCATCTCTGCAGTGTTTAGTTACCTATACCATATCCTACTGTGTTTAGTTACCTATACCATCTCTGCAGTTTTTAGTTACCATATCCTACTGTGTTTAGTTACCTATACCGTGTCCTACTGTGTTTAGTTACCTATACCATATCTACTGAGTTTAGTTACCTATTCCGTATCTACTGTGTTTAGTTACCTACACCGTATTCTACTGTGTTTAGTTACCTATATCGTATCCTATTGTGTTTAGTTACCTATACCGTACCCTACTGTGTTTAGCTACCTATACCATCTCTTAAGTGTTTAGTTACCTATACCGTATCCTTCTGTGTTTAGTTACCTATACCATCTCTGCAGTGTTTAGTTACCTATACCGTATCCTACTGTGTTTAGTTACCTATACCATCTCTGCAGTTTTTAGTTACAGCATCCTACTGTGTTTAGTTACCTATACCGTGTCCTACTGTGTTTAGTTACCTATACCCTATCTACTGAGTTTAGTTACCTATACCATATCCTACTGTGTTTAGTTACCTATGCCGTATCCTACTGTGTTTAGTTACCTATACCATATCCTACTGTGTTTAGTTACCTATACCATCTCTGCAGTGTTTAGTTACCTATACCGTATCCTACTGTGTTTAGTTACCTATAGGGGTATCTACTGTGTTTAGTTACCTATACCATATCATACTGTGTTTAGTTGCCTATACCAAATCCTGCTGTGTTTAGTTACCTATACCGTATCCTACTGTGTTTAGTTATCTCTACCGTATCCTACTGTGTTTTGTTACCTATACCGTATCCTACTGTGTTTAGTTACCTATACCGTATCCTACCGTGTTTAGTTTACCTATACCGTATCCTACTGTGTTTAGTTACCTATACCGTATCCTACTGTTTAGTTACCTATACCGTATCCTACCGTGTTTACTTACCAATACCGTATCTACTGTGTTTAGTTACCTATACCGTATCCTACTGTGTTTAGTTACCTTTACCGTATCTACTGTGTTTAGTTATCTATACCGTATCCTACTGTGTTTAGTTACCTATACCGTATCCTACTGTGTTTAGTTACCTATACCATCTCTGAAGTGTTTAGTTACCTATACCGTATCCTACTGTGTTTCGTTACCTATACAATCTCTGCAGTGTTTAGTTACCTATACCATATCCTACTGTGTTTAGTTACCTATACCATCTCTGCAGTTTTTAGTTACCATATCCTACTGTGTTTAGTTACCTATACCGTGTCCTACTGTGTTTAGTTACCTATACCGTGTCCTACTGTGTTTAGTTACCTATACCATATCTACTGAGTTTAGTTACCTATACCATATCCTACTGTGTTTAGTTACCTATGCCGTATCCTACTGTGTTTAGTTACCTATACCGTATCCTACTGTGTTTAGTTACCTATACCGTATCCTACTGTGTTTAGTTACCTATAGGGGTATCTACTGTGTTTAGTTACCTATACCATATCCTACTGTGTTTAGTTGCCTATACCAAATCCTGCTGTGTTTAGTTACCTATACCGTATCCTACTGTGTTTAGTTATCTCTACCGTATCCTACTGTGTTTTGTTACCTATACCGTATCCTACTGTGTTGTTACCTATACCGTATCCTACCGTGTTTAGTTACCTATACCATATCTACTGTGTTTAGTTGCCTATACCAAATCCTGCTGTGTTTAGTTACCAGTACCATATATACTGTGTCTAGTTACCTATACCATATCTACTGTGTTTAGTTACCTATACCGTATCTACTGTGTTTAGTTACCTATACCGTATCCTACTGTGTTTAGTTACCTATACCATATCTACTGTGTTTAGTTACCTATACCGTATCTACTGTGTTTAGTTACCTATACCGTATCCTACTGTGTTTAGTTACCTATACCGTATCCTACTGTTTAGTTACCTATACCGTATCCTACCGTGTTTAGTTACCAATACCGTATCTACTGTGTTTAGTCACCTATACCGTATCCTACTGTGTTTAGTTACCTATACCGTATCTACTGTGTTTAGTTACCTATACCGTATCCTACTGTTTTTAGTTACCTATACCGTATCCTACTGTGTTTAGCTACCTATACCATCTCTGAAGTGTTTAGTTACCTATACCATATCCTACTGTGTTTAGTTACCTATACCATCTCTGCAGTTTTTAGTTACCTATACCGTGTCCTACTGTGTTTAGTTACCTATACCATATCTACTGAGTTTAGTTACCTATTCCGTATCTACTGTGTTTAGTTACCTACACCGTATTCTACTGTGTTTAGTTACCTATATCGTATCCTATTGTGTTTAGTTACCTATACCGTACCCTACTGTGTTTAGCTACCTATACCATCTCTGAAGTGTTTAGTTACCTATACCGTATCCTACTGTGTTTAGTTACCTATACCATCTCTGCAGTGCTTAGTTACCTATACCGTATCCTACTGTGTTTAGTTACCTATACCATCTCTGCAGTTTTTAGTTACAGCATCCTACTGTGTTTAGTTACCTATACCGTGTCCTACTGAGTTTAGTTACCTATACCCTATCTACTGTGTTTAGTTACCTATGCCGTATCCTACTGTGTTTAGTTACCTATACCGTATCCTACTGTGTTTAGTTACCTATACCATCTCTGCAGTGTTTAGTTACCTATACCGTATCCTACTTTGTTTAGTTACCTATAGGGGTATCTACTGTGTTTAGTTACCTATACCGTATCCTACTGTGTTTAGTTATCTCTACCGTATCCTACTGTGTTTTGTTACCTATACCGTATCCTACTGTGTTGTTACCTATACCGTATCCTACCGTGTTTAGTTACCTATACCGTATCCTACTGTGTTTAGTTACCTATACCGTATCCTACCGTGTTTAGTTTACCTATACCATATCTACTGTGTTTAGTTACCTATACCGTATCTACTGTGTTTAGTTACCTATACCGTATCCTACTGTGTTTAGTTACCTATACCGTATCCTACTGTTTAGTTACCTATACCGTATCCTACCGTGTTTAGTTACCAATACCGTATCTACTGTGTTTAGTTACCTATACCGTATCCTACTGTGTTTAGTTACCTATACCGTATCTACTGTGTTTAGTTACCTATACCGTATCCTACTGTTTTTAGTTACCTATACCGTATCCTACTGTGTTTAGCTACCTATACCATCTCTGAAGTGTTTAGTTACCTATACCGTATCCTACTGTGTTTCGTTACCTATACCATCTCTGCAGTGTTTAGTTACCTATACCATATCCTACTGTGTTTAGTTACCTATACCATCTCTGCAGTTTTTAGTTACCATATCCTACTGTGTTTAGTTACCTATACCGTGTCCTACTGTGTTTAGTTACCTATACCATATCTACTGAGTTTAGTTACCTATTCCGTATCTACTGTGTTTAGTTACCTACACCGTATTCTACTGTGTTTAGTTACCTATATCGTATCCTATTGTGTTTAGTTACCTATACCGTACCCTACTGTGTTTAGCTACCTATACCATCTCTGAAGTGTTTAGTTACCTATACCGTATCCTACTGTGTTTAGTTACCTATACCATCTCTGCAGTGTTTAGTTACCTATACCGTATCCTACTGTGTTTAGTTACCTATACCATCTCTGCAGTTTTTAGTTACAGCATCCTACTGTGTTTAGTTACCTATACCGTGTCCTACTGTGTTTAGTTACCTATACCCTATCTACTGAGTTTAGTTACCTATACCATATCCTACTGTGTTTAGTTACCTATGCCGTATCCTACTGTGTTTAGTTACCTATACCATATCCTACTGTGTTTAGTTACCTATACCATCTCTGCAGTGTTTAGTTACCTATACCGTATCCTACTGTGTTTAGTTACCTATAGGGGTATCTACTGTGTTTAGTTACCTATACCATATCCTGCTGTGTTTAGTTACCTATACCGTATCCTACTGTGTTTAGTTATCTCTACCGTATCCTACTGTGTTTAGTTATCTCTACCGTATCCTACTGTGTTTTGTTACCTATACCGTATCCTACTGTGTTTAGTTACCTATACCGTATCCTACCGTGTTTAGTTTACCTATACCGTATCCTACTGTGTTTAGTTACCTATACCGTATCCTACTGTTTAGTTACCTATACCGTATCCTACCGTGTTTAGTTACCTATACCATATCCTACTGTGTTTAGTTACCTATACCATCTCTGCAGTTTTTAGTTACCATATCCTACTGTGTTTAGTTACCTATACCGTGTCCTACTGTGTTTAGTTACCTATACCATATCTACTGAGTTTAGTTACCTATTCCGTATCTACTGTGTTTAGTTACCTACACCATATTCTACTGTGTTTAGTTACCTATATCGTATCCTATTGTGTTTAGTTACCTATACCGTACCCTACTGTGTTTAGCTACCTATACCATCTCTGAAGTGTTTAGTTACCTATACCGTATCCTACTGTGTTTAGTTACCTATACCATCTCTGCAGTTTTTAGTTGCAGCATCCTACTGTGTTTAGTTACCTATACCGTGTCCTACTGTGTTTAGTTACCTATACCATATCTACTGAGTTTAGTTACCTATTCCGTATCTACTGTGTTTAGTTACCTACACCGTATTCTACTGTGTTTAGTTACCTATATCGTATCCTATTGTGTTTAGTTACCTATACCGTACCCTACTGTGTTTAGCTACCTATACCATCTCTGAAGTGTTTAGTTACCTATACCGTATCCTACTGTGTTTAGTTACCTATACCATCTCTGCAGTGTTTAGTTACCTATACCGTATCCTACTGTGTTTAGTTACCTATACCATCTCTGCAGTTTTTAGTTACAGCATCCTACTGTGTTTAGTTACCTATACCGTGTCCTACTGTGTTTAGTTACCTATACCCTATCTACTGAGTTTAGTTACCTATACCATATCCTACTGTGTTTAGTTACCTATGCCGTATCCTACTGTGTTTAGTTACCTATACCATATCCTACTGTGTTTAGTTACCTATACCATCTCTGCAGTGTTTAGTTACCTATACCGTATCCTACTGTGTTTAGTTACCTATAGGGGTATCTACTGTGTTTAGTTACCTATACCATATCCTGCTGTGTTTAGTTACCTATACCGTATCCTACTGTGTTTAGTTATCTCTACCGTATCCTACTGTGTTTAGTTATCTCTACCGTATCCTACTGTGTTTTGTTACCTATACCGTATCCTACTGTGTTTAGTTACCTATACCGTATCCTACCGTGTTTAGTTTACCTATACCGTATCCTACTGTGTTTAGTTACCTATACCGTATCCTACTGTTTAGTTACCTATACCGTATCCTACCGTGTTTAGTTACCTATACCATATCCTACTGTGTTTAGTTACCTATACCATCTCTGCAGTTTTTAGTTACCATATCCTACTGTGTTTAGTTACCTATACCGTGTCCTACTGTGTTTAGTTACCTATACCATATCTACTGAGTTTAGTTACCTATTCCGTATCTACTGTGTTTAGTTACCTACACCATATTCTACTGTGTTTAGTTACCTATATCGTATCCTATTGTGTTTAGTTACCTATACCGTACCCTACTGTGTTTAGCTACCTATACCATCTCTGAAGTGTTTAGTTACCTATACCGTATCCTACTGTGTTTAGTTACCTATACCATCTCTGCAGTTTTTAGTTGCAGCATCCTACTGTGTTTAGTTACCTATACCGTGTCCTACTGTGTTTAGTTACCTATACCATATCTACTGAGTTTAGTTACCTATACCATATCCTACTGTGTTTAGTTACCTATGCCGTATCCTACTGTGTTTAGTTACCTATACCGTATCCTACTGTGTTTAGTTACCTATACCGTATCCTACTGTGTTTAGTTACCTATACCGTATCCTACCGTGTTTAGTTTACCTATACCGTATCCTACTGTGTTTAGTTACCTATACCATATCTACTGTGTTTAGTTACCTATACCGTATCTACTGTGTTCAGTTACCTATACCATATCTACTGTGTTCAGTTACCTATACCGTATCTACTGTTTTTAGTTACCTATACCGTATCTACTGTGTTTAGTTACCTATACCGTATCGACTGTGATTAGTTACCTATACCGTATCTACTGTGTTTATTTACCTATACCATATCTACTGTGTTTAGTTACCTATACCGTATCTACTGTGTTTAGTTACCTATACCGTATCTACTGTGTTTAGTTACTTATACCGTATCCTACTGTGTTTAGTTACCTATACCGTATCTACTGTGTTTAGTTACCTATACCGTATCTACTGTGTTTAGTTACCTATACCGTATCTACTGTGTTTAGTTACTTATACCGTATCCTACTGTGTTTAGTTACTTATACCGTATCCTACTGTGTTTAGTTACCTATACCGTATCTACTGTGTTTAGTTACCTATACCGTATCTACTGTGTTTAGTTACCTATACCGTATCTACTGTGTTTAGTTACTTATACCGTATCCTACTGTGTTTAGTTACTTATACCGTATCCTACTGTGTTTAGTTACCTATACCGTATCTACTGTGTTTAGTTACCTATACCCTATCTACTGTGTTTAGTTACCTATACCCTATCTACTGTGTTTAGTTAGAGCATTTGGAAAGTATTCAGACCCCTTCCCATTTTCCAAAATGTTGTTAAGTTACATTCTCGTTATAAAATTTATGAAATGAATGTTTTCCCTCATCAATCAAACACAACACCAGATAATGACAAAGTGAAAACAATAAAAACAAACTGAAGTAGTATAAAACAAATGTAAACATGGAAATACCTGATTTACATACTGATATAAAATTAAACATGGAAATACCTGATTTACATACAGTATTCAGACACTTTGCTATGAGACTTGAAACTGAGCTCAGCTGCATCCCATTTCCAGTGATCGTCCTTGAGATGTTTCTACAACATGATTGGAGTCCACCTTTGATAAATTCAATTGATTGGACATGATTTGGAAAGGCACACGCCTGTCTATACAAGGTCCCACAGTTGCACAGAAGCATGGTGGTAGCAGCATCATACTGTGGGGAAGGTTTTTAGCAGCAGGATCTGGGAGACTAGTCAGGATCGAGGGAAAGAGGAACGGAGAAAAGTACAGAGAGATCCTTGATGAAAACCTGCTCCAGAGCGCTCAGGACCTCAGACTGGGGAGAAGGTTCACCTTCCAACAGGACAACGACCCTAAGCACAGAGACTAGACAAAGCAGGAGTGGCTTCGGGACAAGTCTCTAAATGTCCTTGAGTGGCGCAGCCAGACCTCGACTTGAACCCTATCAAACATCCCTTGTCATAATGGGGTATTGTGTGTAGATTGATGAGAGAAAAAAACAGTTATTCCATTTTAGAATAAGGCTGTAACGTAACAAAATGTGGAAAAAGTAAAGGGGTCTGAATACTTTCCGAATATACTGTATACCATATCCTACTGTGTTTTCTAGAAAATGATCTATACTGTATTCTACTGTGTTTTCTAGAATATTACCTATACTGTATTCTACTGTGTTTTCTAGAATATTATCTATACCGTATCCTACTGTGTTTTCTAGAATATTATCTATACTGTATCCTACTGTGTTTTCTAGAATATTACCTATACTGTATTCTACTGTGTTTTCTAGAATATTATCTATACCGTATCCTACTGTGTTTTCTAGAATATTACCTATACTGTATTCTACTGTGTTTTCTAGAATATTACCTATACCGTATTCTACTGTGTTTTCTAGAATATTACCTATACCGTATTCTACTGTGTTTTCTAGAATATTACCTATACTTTATCCTACTGTTTTCTAGAATATTATCTATACCGTATCCTACTGTATTTTCTAGAATATTACCTATACTGTATTCTACTGTGTGTTCTAGAATATTACCTATACTGTATTCTACTGTGTGTTCTAGAATATTACCTATACTGTATTCTACTGTGTGTTCTAGAATATTACCTTTCTCTCTAAAAATAATTAAAAGGTCTCCAAAAGGGGTTCTTTGGCCGCCCCCCCTTTTTAAAAAAAAAGTTTTGAGGAAATGTGGTCCACGCTGGTGACAGTATTCTCCACAACAAGAACAAACCACCTTCCAAGACTGAGGTTGCGTCCCAGTTCTCTACCCTTATCCCGAAGTGTGCACTCTGTCATGGATTTAAAAACACTGGAATGGTGTGTTGTCTGGAGAAAATGAGCATGCAGCACATTCTCTGTGCTTCCAGTCAGACTCCCAGTCCTAGATACACCATGGCTGTGAACGTTCTGCAGTCAGTCTTCTCTCTCTCTCTCTCTCCTGCAGACTGCTGTTGCTTTATCCAACTGTAGTCTCTATCTCTCTCCCCTAGGTGTTTGCTTCACAACATGACCTACATATTTCTGCCTGAGTGCAGCAGAGCAGAGCAGAGATCCGTCGTCCTCCTCCTCCTCCTCCTCCTCCTCCTCCTCCTCCTTCTCCTGGCTGGTGCCAGCCACCACCTCTCTGATTAAACTAAACTCCTACTGCACAATGAAGGGAAACAACACTACGATGGGGCTGGGATCAGGACGGGATAGAAAGAACTTGGGAGACAGACAGAGCAGGAGAGACAGTCGATGGACGGGCGGGTGGGCGGGTCGGACGGCGGACGGGAGAGCTGAGTGAATGTGTGGAGTGAGGCGAAGGAAGGCAGCCGCCAACCCCAGCATGGCAACAATGCAGCCAATAGATAGACGGCATCTCGTATCAGTGGTTGGTTCGTCGGTTGGTCCCACTGGGCAGCCAATAACGCCTCACCCCTGAGGCGCTGGCGGGGTGGTGAGGGTTGGGGGGGAGTGGATGGGGCTCTGCGGGGATGAGTGACTCAGATCCAGATGTCTCGACTGAACCGAACGAACCGACCGACTGACGGGGTCAAGTTCACGACCGCAATCAGGACACGGTATGCTTTGCATAAAACACAAGACAATGTGCTGCATCTAACCGCATCACAAGAACATGTGCTAAAACACAAGACAGTGTGCTGCATCTAGCCGAACCCTGCCCAGGCAATACCCACAACCACAGCATGTGAACATGTGTGCTGCAACACAACAAAAAGACATTGTGCATTTCTAGAATTTGCGCAACGCCCCATTCTGTCTATTGTCAACAATAAAACTACACCTTCCAGACTACAGGCGGGTTTGGCTTTACCATAGTATGTTATTGGAGAGATTGGAAACCTGACCTACATTCTCTGTAGAAGACATACCTCAATCTACATTCTCTGTAGAAGACATACCTCTATCTACATTCCCTGTAGAAGACATACCTCAATCTACATTCTCTGTAGAAGACATACCTCTATCTACATTCCCTGTAGAAGACATACCTCTATCTACATTCTCTTCCCAAGACCCACCTTAATCTACATTCTCTGTAGAAGACATATCTCTATCGTCCGATTGGTCACACCTCAGATCACTAGTGTTGCTCTGGCCCAATCAATTGGTCTCTGAGGTGACGAGGTAAATTGAGCCACCTTTGTTTCTAGGAAACCATACACCAAATGAATCATGTGGCCAAAATATTTAGGAAGTGGTCATCATTTCATGGCGTCTGTGAAGGACAAAACCACATGGAAAAACAAGTGGTAAACAAGTTAGGTCAAAAAAAAAGTGGATTTTGTACCAAATGAATGTATCGTGTGAGAGGTCCATGATGCCTGCATCACATATACATCAGTTGGGGTCTCTATAAGCTGCAATAGGAGGTACTAAAGCTAGCATGGAAGTACATCCTCGTAGCTGTGTGGGCTAATAAAGTCGAAATGTTTGCCTTGGGGCAAGTTGAGCAAATTGAAGTGCTTTCTTCCCAGGGAGTAATGCATTATCGCTGGGATGTTAGGTAACAACAGGGACTGGTCAAAGGCAAGGGTTTTAAAAAACGTACTGCGTGTTTGTTAGATTTGTGATTGTGTTGAAATGTGTTTGGAAAATAAAGATAGACATGGTTTTAAAAGTAGTGGTAATTGAATTCAGTACAGACGTTTGTAGGCGGCTTAACCTAACCTGTAACTCAACCTGTCCCACGGCTCAATCCACCCTGTCCCACAGTTTAATCCACCCTGTCCCACGGTTTAATCCACCCTGTCCCACGGTTTAATCCACCGTGTCCCACAGTTTAATCTACCCTGTCCCACAGTTTAATCTACCCTGTCCCACGGTTTAATCCACCCTGTCCCACGGTTTAATCTACCCTGTCCCACGGTTTAATCTACCCTGTCCCACGGTTTAATCCACCCTGTCCCACGGTTTAATCCACTCTGTCCCACAGTTTAATCCACCCTGTCCCACGGTTTAATCCACCATGTGCCACAGTTTAATCCACCCTGTCCCACAGTTTAATCCACCCTGTCCCACAGTTTAATCCACCCTGTCCCACGGTTTAATCTACCCTGTCCCACGGTTTAATCTACCCTGTCCCACGGTTTAATCCACCCTGTCCCACGGTTTAATCCACCCTGTCCCACGGTTTAATCCACCCTGTCCCACGGTTTAATCCACCCTGTCCCACGGTTTAATCCACCCTGTCCCACAGTTTAATCCACCCTGTCCCACAGTTTAATCCACCCTGTCCCACGGTTTAATCCACCCTGTCCGATAGTTTAATCCACCCTGTCCCACAGTTTAATCCACCCTGTCTCACGGTTTAATCCACCCTGTCTCACGGTTTAATCCACCCTGTCCCACGGGTTAACTTAACCTGTCCCACGGCTTAACTCAACCTGTCCCACGGTTTAATCCACCCTGTCTCACGGGTAACGGGTAAATTGTGTAATGGGTAAATTGTGCCAATAGACCACTAGTTCTGGACAAGCTATGTTTTCAAAACTGTAATGTTTACATGAATTCTGATTATTTCCATGGATACACAACATCCTGAAATACATGTAGATATCTTGGTTCGAAAGAATACTATATTTCCCTTGAGTGATGCTGAATGTGGTAAATTGAGCAATTTTTTACAATCTCCCATACTGTCCATAACAACTTCAGCAGACCAGATACAATCCTTGGATGGACAAAGCAAACTATTCACATTTCTATTATATTTACAATCCATACAGACACACTTCACTGAACCAGACATATTTTCTATAGTTATAGTACCGGTACGACTTCGGGGACTAGCGACTCGTTGGGGCGGGCCAGGCACGCGGACTGGGCTCGTCGGTCGGGTGTTGCCCTCGACAAATTGGTTCAGCTGACTTCCGGGTTAGCGAGCAGTGTGGATAAGAAGCAGAGCGGCTTGGCGGAGCATGTTTCAGAGGAACGCATATCCCGATCTTTGCCCCTCTTGAGCTCGCTGGGGAGTTGCCGCAATGAGACAAAGTCGTATCTACACAATTGGATACCACAATTGGGGAGAAAATGGGGTATAGGAGGAGAGTGGAGGAGTAAACCTGGCAGGCTTTGAGGAATGACACACGCAATGAGTCTGGATCTAAGTACCTCCTCAATGATTTCTAGAACGCAAACACATTCTAACCGTTCTGATTGGTCCCAGAAACCGATGGGTAGAGCCAGAGGCAGAACACACGCGGGTAAAGCAGCGTTCAGAAAATGTGTCATTGGCTTTGATACTCTGATTGGTTAGAGACGATCCAATCGCAGATGACTTTGTTTTGTACGACGCCCCTCATTTTGGACGTCAGTTTCAGACTGAAGTACGTAGCGAACATTAAGCAGTGGGAGAATTCAGTTTGAGTCGTCAAGCAGACATGAACTGACCTTAAAACACACAGAGGGTCCATTATGAACACGCCATCTGTGTCCCAAGGTCAAAGGTAGTGCACTATATAGGGAATAGGGTGCCATTTGGGATGGCGCTGGTCTAAAGTAGTGTACTACAAAGGGAATAGGGTGCCATTTGGGATGGCTCTGGTCAAAAGTAGTGTACTATATAGGGAATAGGGTGCCATTTGGGATGGCTCTGGTCAAAAGTAGTGTACTATATAGGGAATAGGGTGCCATTTGGGATGGCTCTGGTCAAAAGTAGTGTACTATATAGGGAATAGGGTGCCATTTGGGATGGCTCTGGTCAAAAGTAGTGTACTACAAAGGGAATTAGGGTGCTTTTTGGTATGCAGCCCATTACTGAACACACTGTAACCTCCGTTATGTTTTAACACAACAGTATGTCAAACCCGGGCAGGAGGGAGAGGGGGACGGATTTTAGAAAATGATTTTGAATGAAATGCGCTTTGCAGGATTTCAAGGATAACTTGAATGATTGTCTGTAAAGCCTTTCATTTTCCTGTTTCAAAAATAGCGCCGATAGAGCAGGGCAGCCGAGCTTCTAGTCCCTCTGCAACTTTGCAGTATTTTGTTTTTTATGTGTCATTTCTTACATTATTAGGTCAGAAATGTTTTTGTGTTAATGCAGTGGGGCAAAAAAAGTATTTAGTCAGCCACCAATTGTGCAAGTTCTCCCACTTAAAAAGATGAGAGGCCTGTAATTTTCATCATAGGTACACTTCAACTATGACAGACAAAATGAGAAAAAATAATCCAGAAAATCACATTGTAGGATTTTTAATGAATTTATTTGCAAATTATGGTGGAAAATAAGTATTTGGTCAATAACAAAAGTTTATCTCAATACTTTGTTATATAGCCTTTGTTGGCAATGACAGAGGTCAAACGTTTTCTGTAAGTCTTCACAAGGTTTTCACACACTGTTGCTGGTATTTTGGCCCATTCCTCCATGCAGATCTCCTCTAGAGCAGTGATGTTTTGGGGCTGTTGCTGGGCAACACGGACTTTCAACTCCCTCCAAAGACGTTCTATGGGGTTGAGATCTGGAGACTGGCTAGGCCACTCCAGGACCTTGAAATGCTTCTTACGAAGCCACTCCTTCGTTGCCCGGGCAGTGTGTTTGGGATCATTGTCATGCTGAAAGACCCAGCCACGTTTCATCTTCAATGCCCGTGCTGAAGGAGGTTTTCACACAAAATCCCACGATACATGGCCCCATTCATTCTTTCCTTTACACGGATCAGTCGTCTTGGTCCCTTTGCAGAAAAACAGCCCCAAAGCATGATGTTTCCACCCCCATGCTTCACAGTAGGTATGGTGTTCTTTGGATGCAACTCAGCATTCTTTGTCCTCCAAACACGATGAGTTGAGTTTTTACCAAAAAGTTATATTTTGGTTTCATCTGACCATATGACATTCTCCCAATCTTCTTCTGGATCATCCAAATGCTCTCTAGCAAACTTCAGACGGGCTTGGATATGTACTGGCTTAAGCAGGGGGACACGTCTGGCACTGCAGGATTTGAGTCCCTGGCGGCGTAGTGTGTTACTGATGGTAGGCTTTGTTACTTTGGTCCCAGCTCTCTGCAGGTCATTCACTAGGGCCAGCATTCACCAGCATTCACGCGAAACTGAAAGTGTGAACCACCTCATTAAACAATGGCAAGGTGACTGCGAAATATGTCAGAATACAAACAGTGTAGTTATTCCCTCCGTAAGGCAATTAAACAGGCAAAATGTCAGTACAGAGACAAAGTGGAGTCGTGAGACCTATGTGGCAGGGTCTACAGATAATCACGGACTACAAAAGGTAGACGAGCCACGTCGCAGACCTCCAATGTCTTGCTTCCGGACAAGCTAAACACCTTCTTCGCCCGCTTTGAGGAAACCACAGTGCCACCATTGCGGCCTGCTACCAAGGACTGCGGGCCCCCTGCCTCTCTTTCTCCGTGGCCAACGTGAGTAAGACATTTAAACATGTTAACCCTCGTAATGCTGCCAGCCCAGATGTCATCCCTAGCCGTGTCCTCAGAGCATGCACAGACGAGCTGGATGGTGTGTTTATGGACATATTTAATCTCTCCCTATCCCAGTCTGCTGTACCCACATGCTTCAAGATGGCCACCATTGTTCCTGTACCCAGGAAAGCAAAGATAACATTACACTGCACACTGTCCTATTTCATCTGGACAAGAGGAATACCTATGTCAGAATGCTGTTCATTGACTATAGCTCAGCATTCAACAGTATATAGTACCCTCCAAGCTCATCATTAAGCCCTGGGTCTGAACCCGTCCCTCTGCAACTGGGTCCTGGACTTCCTGACGGGCCGCCCCCCCAGTGGTGAAGGTAGGTAACAACACCTACACTTCGCTGATCCTCAACACTGGTGTGTGTGCTCAGCCCCCTCCTGTACTCCCTGTTCACTCATGACTGCATGGCTACACACGCCCCCAACTCAATCATCAAGATTTCAGACGGCACAACAGTAGTAGGCTTGATTACCAAAAATGACGAGACAGCCTATAGGGAGGAGGTGAGGGCTCTGGTAGTGTGGTTTCAGGAAAATAACCTCTCCCTCAAAGTCAACAAAACAAAGGAGATGATCGTGGACTTCAGGAAACAGCAGAGGGAGCACCCCCCAACCACATTGACGGGACAGCAGTGAAGGTGGAAAGTTTTAAGTTCCTTGGCGTACACATCACTGACGAACTGAAATGGTCCACCCACACAGACAGATTGGCAAAGAAGGCGCAACAGAGTGCCTCCGGAGGCTGAAGAAATGTGGTTTATCACCTGAAACCTTCACAAACGTTAACAGATGCACAATTGACAGCATCCTGTCGGGCTGTATCAACTGCACCACAACCGCAAGGCTCTCCAGAGGGTGGTGCAGTCTGCACAAAGCATCACCGGAGGCAAACTACCTCCTGCCCTCCAGGATACGTACAGCACCCGATGTCACAAAAAGATCATCAAGGACAACAACCACCCGAGCCATTGCCTGTTCACCCCGCTATCATCCAGAAGGCGAGGTCAGTACAGGTGCATCAAAAATGGGACCAAGAGACTGAAGAACAGCTTCTATCTCAAGGCCATCAGACTGTTAAACAGTCATTACTAACTCAGAGAGACTGAAGAACAGCTTCTATCTCAAGGCCATCAGGCTGTTAAATAGCCGTCACTAACACATTAGAGGCTGCTGCCTATATACATAGACATGAAATAACTGGCCACTTTAATAAATGGAACACTAGTCACTTTAATAATGTTTACACATTTTGCTTTACTCATCTCATATGCATATAAACTGTATTCTATTCTACTGTCCTTCACAATAACATCTGCAAAACACGTGTATGTGACCAATAAAATTTGATTTGTATTGATTTGATTTTGAAGTTTCTACGGACTTAACCTGTGTTCTCTTCTCTCGTTTAGAGTTTCTACGGGCATATCTTATCCCGTTTCTACGGGCATAACTTCTCCCGTTTCTACGGGCATATCTTCTCCCGTTTCTACGGGCATATCTTCTCCCGTTTCTACGGGCATAACTTCTCCCGTTTCTACGGGCATATCTTCTCCCGTTTCTACGGGCATAACTTCTCCCGTTTCTACGGGCATATCTTCTCCCGTTTCTACGGGCATATCTTCTTCCGTTTAGAGTTTCTACTGGCATAACTTCTCCCGTTTAGAGTATATACAGGCATATCTTCTCCCGTTTCGAGGTTCTACAGGCATATCTTCTCCCGTTTCGAGATCCTACGGGCATATCTTCTCCCGTTTAGAGTTTCTACGGGCATAACTTCTCCCGTTTAGAGTTTCTACGGGCATATCTTCTCCCGTTTCGAGTTTCTACGGGCATATCTTCTCCCGTTTCGAGTTTCTACGGGCATATCTTCTCCCGTTTAGAGTTTCTACGGGCATATCTTCTCCCGTTTAGAGTATATACAGGCATATCTTCTCCCGTTTCGAGTTTCTACAGGCATATCTTCTCCCGTTTAGAGTTTCTACAGGCATATCTTCTCCCGTTTCGAGTTTCTACAGGCATATCTTCTCCCGTTTAGAGTTTCTACGGGCATATCTTCTCCCGTTTCGAGTTTCTACAGGCATATCTTCTCCCGTTTAGAGTTTCTACGGGCATATCTTCTCCCGTTTCGAGTTTCTACAGGCATATCTTCTCCCGTTTCGAGTTTCTACGGGCATATTTTCTCCCGTTTCGAGTTTCTACAGGCATATCTTCTCCCGTTTCGAGTTTCTACGGGCATATCTTCTCCCGTTTCGAGTTTCTACGGGCATATCTTCTCCTGTTTCAAGTTTCTACAGGCATATCTTCTCCCGTTTCGAGTTTCTACGGGCATAACGTTTCGAGTTTCTACGGGCGTAACTTCTCCCGTTTCTACGGGCATAACTTCTCCTGTTTCGAGTTTCTACGGGCATAACTTCTCCCGTTTCTACGGGCATAACTTCTGCCGTTTCGAGTTTCTGCGGGCATAACTTCTCCCGTTTCGAGTTTCTACGGGCATAACTTCTCCCGTTTCTACGGGCATAACTTCTCCCGTTTCGAGTTTCTACGGGTATAACTTCTCCCGTTTCTACGGGCATAACTTCCCCCGTATCTACGGTCATATCTTCTCCCGTTTCGAGTTTCTACAGGCATATCTTCTCCCGTTTAGAGTTTCTACAGGCATATCTTCTCCCGTTTAGAGTTTCTACGGGCATATCTTCTCCCGTTTCGAGTTTCTACAGGCATATCTTCTCCCGTTTCGAGTTTCTACAGGCATATCTTCTCCCGTTTAGAGTTTCTACAGGCATATCTTCTCCCGTTTAGAGTTTCTACGGGCATATCTTCTCCCGTTTCGAGTTTGTACGGGCATATCTTCTCCCGTTTCGAGTTTCTACGGGCATATCTTCTCCCGTTTCGAGTTTCTACGGGCATATCTTCTCCTGTTTCAAGTTTCTACAGGCATATCTTCTCCCGTTTCGAGTTTCTACGGGCATAACGTTTCGAGTTTCTACGGGCATAACTTCTCCCGTTTCTACGGGCATAACTTCTCCCGTTTCGAGTTTCTGCGGGCATAACTTCTCCCGTTTCGAGTTTCTACGGGCATAACTTCTCCCGTTTCTACGGGCATAACTTCTCCCGTTTCGAGTTTCTACGGGTATAACTTCTCCCGTTTAGAGTTTCTACAGGCATATCTTCTCCCGTTTCGAGTTTCTACGGGCATATCTTCTCCCGTTTCGAGTTTCTACGGGCATATCTTCTCCCGTTTCGAGTTTCTACGGGCATATCTTCTCCCGTTTAGAGTTTCTACAGGCATATCTTCTCCCGTTTAGAGTTTCTACAGGCATATCTTCTCCCGTTTAGAGTTTCTACAGGCATATCTTCTCCCGTTTAGAGTTTCTACGGGCATATCTTCTCCAGTTTCGAGTTTCTACAGGCATATCTTCTCCCGTTTAGAGTTTCTACGGGCATATCTTCTCCCGTTTCGAGTTTCTACGGGCATAACGTTTCGAGTTTCTACGGGCGTAACTTCTCCCGTTTCTACGGGCATAACTTCTCCCGTTTCGAGTTTCTACGGGCATAACTTCTCCCGTTTCTACGGGCATAACTTCTCCCGTTTCGAGTTTCTGCGGGCATAACTTCTCCCGTTTCGAGTTTCTACGGGCATAACTTCTCCCGTTTCTACGGGCATAACTTCTCCCGTTTCGAGTTTCTACGGGTATAACTTCTCCCGTTTCTACGGGCATAACTTCCCCCGTATCTACGGGCATATCTTCTCCCGTTTCGAGTTTCTACAGGCATATCTTCTCCCGTTTAGAGTTTCTACAGGCATATCTTCTCCCGTTTAGAGTTTCTACGGGCATATCTTCTCCCGTTTCGAGTTTCTACAGGCATATCTTCTCCCGTTTCGAGTTTCTACAGGCATATCTTCTCCCGTTTAGAGTTTTACGGGCATATCTTCTCCCGTTTCGAGTTTCTACAGGCATATCTTCTCCCATTTCGAGTTTCTACGGGCATATCTTCTCCCGTTTCGAGTTTCTACAGGCATATCTTCTCCCGTTTCGAGTTTCTACGGGCATATCTTCTCCCGTTTCGAGTTTCTACGGGCATATCTTCTCCTGTTTCAAGTTTCTACAGGCATATCTTCTCCCGTTTCGAGTTTCTACGGGCATAACGTTTCGAGTTTCTTCGGGCGTAACTTCTCCCGTTTCTACGGGCATAACTTCTCCCGTTTCGAGTTTCTGCGGGCATAACTTCTCCCGTTTCGAGTTTCTACAGGCGTAACTTCTCCCGTTTCTACGGGCATAACTTCTCCCGTTTCGAGTTTCTACGGGTATAACTTCTCCCGTTTCTACGGGCATAACTTCCCCCGTATCTACGGGCATAACTTCTCCCGTTTCTACGGGCATAACTTCTCCCGTTTCGAGTTTCTACGGGCATAACTTCTCCCGTTTCGAGTTTCTACGGGCATAACTTTTCCCGTTTAGAGTTTCTACGGGCATAACTTTTCCCGTTTCGAGTTTCTACGGGCATAACTTCTCCCGTTTCTACGGGCATAACTTCTCCCGTTTAGAGTTTCTACGGGCATAACTTCTCTCGTTTAGAGTTTCTACGGGCATAACTTCTCCCGTTTCTACGGGCATAACTTCTCCCGTTTAGAGTTTCTACGGGCATATCTTCTCCCGTTTCTACAGGCATATCTTCTCCCGTTTAGAGTTTCTACGGGCATATCTTCTCCCGTTTCTACGGGCATATTTTCTCCCATTTCTACGGGCATAACTTCTCCCGTTTCGAGTTTCTATGGGCATATCTTCTCCCGTTTAGAGTTTCTACGGGCATAACTTCTCCCGTTTCGAGTTTCTACAGACATATCTTCTCCCGTTTTGAGTTTCTACAGGCATATCTTCTCCCGTTTCTACGGGCATATCTTCTCCCGTTTCGAGTTGATACAGGCATATCTTCTCCCGTTTCTACGGGCATATCTTCTCCCGTTTCGAGTTTCTACAGACATATCTTCTCCCGTTTTGAGTTTCTACGGGCATATCTTCTCCCGTTTCTACGGGCATATCTTCTCCCGTTTCGAGTTTCTACGGGCATATCTTCTCCCATTTCTACGGGAATATCTTCTCCCGTTTAGAGTTTCTACGGGCATATCTTCTCCCGTTTCGAGATTCTACGGCCATAACTTCTCCCGTTTCGAGTTTCTACGGGCATATCTTCTCCCGTTTCTACAGGCATATCTTCTCCTGTTTAGAGTTTCTACGGGCATAACTTCTCCCTTTTCGAGTTTCTACGTGCATATCTTCTCCCGTTTCTACGGGCATATCTTCTCCCATTTAGAGTTTCTACGGGCATATCTTCTCCCGTTTCTACAGGCATATCCTCCCGTTTCGAGTTTCTACGGACAGATCTTCTCCCGTTTCGAGTTTCTACGGGCATAACTTCTCCCGTTTCTACGGGCATAACTTCTCCCGTTTCTACGGGCATATCTTCTCCCGTTTCTACAGGCATATCTTCTCCCGTTTAGAGTTTCTACAGGCATATCTACTCCCGTTTCGAGTTTCTACAGGCATATCTTCTCCCGTTTTGAGTTTCTACAGGCATATCTTCTCCCGTTTCGAGTTTCTACAGGCATATCTTCTCCCGTTTAGAGTTTCTACGGGCATATCTTCTCCCGTTTCGAGTTTCTACGGGCATATCTTCTCCCGTTTAGAGTTTCTACGGGCATATCTTCTCCCGTTTAGAGTTTCTACGGGCATATCTTCTCCCGTTTCGAGTTTCTACAGGCATATCTTCTCCCGTTTCGAGTTTCTACGGGCATATCTTCTCCCGTTTCGAGTTTCTACAGGCATATCTTCTCCCGTTTCGAGTTTCTACGGGCATATCTTCTCCCGTTTCGAGTTTCTACGGGCATATCTTCTCCCGTTTCGAGTTTCTACGGGCATATCTTCTCCTGTTTCAAGTTTCTAGAGGCATATCTTCTCCCGTTTCGAGTTTCTACGGGCATAACTTCTCCCGTTTCTACGGGCATAACTTCTCCCGTTTCGAGTTTCTGCGGGCATAACTTCTCCCGTTTCGAGTTTCTACGGGCATAACTTCTCCCGTTTCTACGGGCATAACTTCTCCCGTTTCGAGTTTCTACGGGTATAACTTCTCCCGTTTCTACGGGCATAACTTCCCCCGTATCTACGGGCATAACTTCTCCCGTTTCTACGGGCATAACTTCTCCCGTTTCAAGTTTCTACGGGCATAACTTCTCCCGTTTCGAGTTTCTACGGGCATAACTTTTCCCGTTTAGAGTTTCTACGGGCATAACTTCTCCCGTTTCGAGTTTCTACGGGCATATCTTCTCCCGTTTCGAGTTTCTACAGGCATATCTTCTCCCGTTTCGAGTTTCTACGGGCATATCTTCTCCTGTTTCGAGTTTCTACGGGCATAACTTCTCCCGTTTCTACGGGCATAACTTCTCCCGTTTAGAGTTTCTACGGGCATATCTTCTCCCGTTTCTACAGGCATATCTTCTCCCGTTTAGAGTTTCTACGGGCATAACTTCTCCCGTTTAGAGTTTCTACGGGCATATCTTCTCCCGTTTCTACGGGCATATCTTCTCCCATTTCTACGGGCATAACTTCTCCCGTTTCGAGTTTCTACGGGCATATCTTCTCCCGTTTAGAGTTTCTACGGGCATATCTTCTCCCGTTTAGAGTTTCTACAGACATATCTTCTCCCGTTTTGAGTTTCTACAGGCATATCTTCTCCCGTTTCTACGGGCATATCTTCTCCCGTTTCGAGTTTCTACAGGCATATCTTCTCCCTTTTCGAGTTTCTACGGGCATATCTTCTCCCGTTTCTACGGGCATATCTTGTCCCGTTTCGAGTTTCTACGGGCATATCTTCTCCCCTTTCTACGGGAATATCTTCTCCCGTTTAGAGTTTCTACGGGCATATCTTCTCCCGTTTCGAGATTCTACGGCCATAACTTCTCCCGTTTCGAGTTTCTACGGGCATATCTTCTCCCGTTTCTACAGGCATATCTTCTCCTGTTTAGAGTTTCTACGGTTATAACTTCTCCCTTTTCGAGTTTCTACGTGCATATCTTCTCCCGTTTCTACGGGCATATCTTCTCCCATTTAGAGTTTCTACGGGCATATCTTCTCCCGTTTCTACGGGCATATCTTCTCCCATTTAGAGTTTCTACGGGCATATCTTCACCCGTTTCTACGGGCATAACTTCTCCCGTTTCTACGGGCATATCTTCTCCCGTTTCTACAGGCATATCTTCTCCCGTTTAGAGTTTCTACAGGCATATCTACTCCCGTTTCGAGTTTCTACAGGCATATCTTCTCCCGTTTCGAGTTTCTACAGGCATATCTTCTCCCGTTTAGAGTTTCTACGGGCATATCTTCTCCCGTTTCGAGTTTCTACGGGCATATCTTCTCCCGTTTCGAGTTTCTACGGGCATAACTTCTCCTGTTTCGAGTTTCTACAGGCATATATTCTCCCGTTTCGAGTTTCTACGGGCATAACGTTTCGAGTTTCTACGGCCATAACTTCTCCCGTTTCCACGGGCATATCTTCTCCCATTTAGAGTTTCTACGGGCATATCTTCTCCCGTTTCTACAGGCATATCTTCTCCCGTTTCGAGTTTCTACGGGCATAACTTCTCCTGTTTCGAGTTTCTACAGGCATATATTCTCCCGTTTAGAGTTTCTACGGGCATAACTTCTCCCTTTTCGAGTTTCTACGTGCATATCTTCTCCCGTTTCTACGGGCATATCTTCTCCCATTTAGAGTTTCTACGAGCATATCTTCACCCGTTTCTACGGGCATAACTTCTCCCGTTTCTACGGGCATATCTTCTCCCGTTTCTACAGGCATATCTTCTCCCGTTTAGAGTTTCTACAGGCATATCTACTCCCGTTTCGAGTTTCTACAGGCATATCTTCTCCCGTTTCGAGTTTCTACAGGCATATCTTCTCCCGTTTAGAGTTTCTACGGGCATATCTTCTCCCGTTTAGAGTTTCTACGGGCATATCTTCTCCCGTTTCGAGTTTCTACGGGCATAACTTCTCCTGTTTCGAGTTTCTACAGGCATATATTCTCCCGTTTCGAGTTTCTACGGGCATAACGTTTCAAGTTTCTACGGCCATAACTTCTCCCGTTTCCACTGTCATATCTTCTCCCATTTAAAGTTTCTACGAGCATATCTTCACCCGTTTCTACGGGCATATCTTCTCCCGTTTCTACAGGCATATCTTCTCCCGTTTCGAGTTTCTACAGGCATATCTTCTCCCGTTTCGAGTTTCTACAGGCATATCTCCTCCCGTTTAGAGTTTCTACGGGCATATCTTCTCCCGTTTCGAGTTGCTACGGGCATATCTTCTCCTGTTTCGAGTTTCTACAGGCATATCTTCTCCCGTTTCGAGTTTCTACAGGCATAACGTTTCGAGTTTCTACGGGCATAACTTCTCCCGTTTCGAGTTTCTACGGGCATAACTTCTCCCGTTTCTACGGGCATAACTTCCCCCGTATCTACGGGCATAACTTCTCCCGTTTCTACGGGCATAACTTCTCCCGTTTCGAGTTTCTACGGGCATATCTTCTAGCGTTTCGAGTTTCTACAGGCATATCTTCTCCCGTTTCGAGTTTCTACGGGCATATCTTCTCCCGTTTCGAGTTTCTACGGGCATAACTTCTCCCGTTTCTACGGGCATAACTTCTCCCGTTTCTACAGGAATATCTTCTACCGTTTAGAGTTTCTACGGGCATATCTTCTCCCGTTTCTACGGGCATAACTTCTCCCGTTTCGAGTTTCTACGGGCATATCTTCTCCCGTTTAGAGTTTCTACGGGCATAACTTCTCCCGTTTCGAGTTTCTAAAGACATATCTTCTCCCGTTTTGAGTTTCTACAGGCATATCTTCTCCCGTTTCTACAGGCATATCTTCTCCCTTTTCGAGTTTCTACGGGCATATCTTCTCCCGTTTCTACGGGCATAACTTCTCCCGTTTCTACGGGCATAACTTCTCCCGTTTCGAGTTTCTACGTGCATATCTTCTCCCGTTTCTACGGGCATATCTTCTCCCATTTAGAGTTTCTACGGGCATATCTTCTCCCGTTTCTACAGGCATGTCTTCTCCCGTTTCGAGTTTCTACGGACAGATCTTCTCCCGTTTCGAGTTTCTACGGGCATAACTTCTCCCATTTAGAGTTTCTACGGGCATATCTTCTCCCGTTTCTACAGGCATGTCTTCTCCCGTTTCGAGTTTCTACGGACAGATCTTCTCCCGTTTCGAGTTTCTACGGGCATATCTTCACCCGTTTCTACGGGCATAACTTCTCCCGTTTCTACGGGCATAACTTCTCCCGTTTCTACGGGCATATCTTCTCCCGTTTCTACAGGCATATCTTCTCCCGTTTAGAGTTTCTACAGGCATATCTACTCCCGTTTCGAGTTTCTACAGGCATATCTTCTCCCGTTTCGAGTTTCTACAGGCATATCTTCTCCCGTTTAGAGTTTCTACGGGCATATCTTCTCCCGTTTCGAGTTTCTACGGGCATATCTTCTCCCGTTTCGAGTTTCTACAGGCATATCTTCTCCCTTTTCGAGTTTCTACGGGCATATCTTCTCCCGTTTCTACGGGCATATCTTCTCCAGTTTCGAGATTCTACGGCCATAACTTCTCCCGTTTCGAGTTTCTACGGGCATATCTTCTCCCGTTTCTACAGGCATATCTTCTCCTGTTTAGAGTTTCTACGGGCATAACTTCTCCCGTTTCGAGTTTCTACGTGCATATCTTCTCCCGTTTCTACGGGCATATCTTCTCCCATTTAGAGTTTCTACGGGCATATCTTCTCCCGTTTCTACAGGCATATCTTCTCCCGTTTCGAGTTTCTACAGACAGATCTTCTCCCGTTTCGAGTTTCTACGGGCATAACTTCACCCGTTTCTACGGCCATAACTTCTCCCGTTTCTACGGGCATATCTTCTCCCGTTTCTACAGGCATATCTTCTCCCGTTTAGAGTTTCTACAGGCATATCTACTCCCGTTTCGAGTTTCTACAGGCATATCTTCTCCCGTTTCGAGTTTCTACAGGCATATCTTCTCCCGTTTAGAGTTTCTACGGGCATATCTTCTCCCGTTTCGAGTTTCTACGGGCATATCTTCTCCCGTTTCGAGTTTCTACGGGCATATCTTCTCCCGTTTCTACGGGCATATCTTCTCCCATTTAGAGTTTCTACGGGCATATCTTCTCCCGTTTCTACAGGCATATCTTCTCCCGTTTAGAGTTTCTACGGGCATAACTTCTCCAGTTTCGAGTTTCTACAGGCATATCTTCTCTCGTTTCGAGTTTCTACGGACAGATCTTCTCCCGTTTCGAGTTTCTACGGGCATAACTTCTCCCGTTTAAAGTTTCTATGAGCATGTCTTCACCCGTTTCTACGGGCATATCTTCTCCCGTTTCTACAGGCATATCTTCTCCCGTTTAGAGTTTCTACAGGCATATCTACTCCCGTTTCGAGTTTCTACAGGCATATCTTCTCCCGTTTCGAGTTTCTACAGGCATATCTTCTCCCGTTTCGAGTTTCTACAGGCATATCTTCTCCCGTTTCGAGTTTCTACAGGCATATCTTCTCCCGTTTAGAGTTTCTACGGGCATATCTTCTCCCGTTTCGAGTTTCTACGGGCATATCTTCTCCCGTTTCGAGTTTCTACGGGCATATCTTCTCCTGTTTCGAGTTTCTACAGGCATATCTTCTCCCGTTTCGAGTTTCTACGGGCATAACTTCTCCCGTTTCTACGCGCATAACTTCTCCCGTTTCGAGTTTCTACGGGCATAACTTCTCCCGTTTCAAGTTTCTACGGGCATAACTTCTCCCGTTTCTACGCGCATAACTTCTCCCGTTTCGAGTTTCTACAGGCATATCTTCTCCCGTTTCGAGTTTCTACGGGCATAACTTCTCCCGTTTCTACGCGCATAACTTCTCCCGTTTCGAGTTTCTGCGGGCATAACTTCTCCCGTTTCGAGTTTCTACGGGGATAACTTCTCCCGTTACTACAGGCATAACTTCCCCCGTATCTACGGGCATAACTTCCCCCGTATCTACGGGCATAACTTCTCCCGTTTCTACGGGCATAACTTCTCCCGTTTCGAGTTTCTACGGGCATAACTTCTCCCGTTTCGAGTTTCTACGGGCATATCTTCTCCCGTTTCGAGTTTCTACGGGCATATCTTCTCCCGTTTTGAGTTTCTACGGGCATAACTTCTCCCGTTTCTACGGGCATATCTTCTCCCGTTTCGAGTTTCTACAGGCATATCTTCTCCCGTTTCGAGTTTCTACAGGCATATCTTCTCCCTTTTCGAGTTTCTACGGGCATATCTTCTCCCGTTTCTACGGGCATATCTTCTCCCGTTTCTACGGGCATAACTTCTCCCGTTTCGAGTTTCTACAGGCATATTTTCTCCCGTTTAGAGTTTCTACGGGCATATCTTCTCCCGTTTAGAGTTTCTACAGGCATATCTTCTCCCGTTTCTACGGGCATATCTTCTCCCGTTTCTACGGGCATATCTTCTCCCGTTTCTACGGGCATATCTTCTCCCGTTTCTACGGGCATATCTTCTCCCGTTTCGAGTTTCTACGGGCATATCTTCTCCCGTTTCGAGTTTCTACGGGCATATCTTCTCCCGTTTAGAGTTTCTACAGGCATAACTTCTCCAGTTTCGAGTTTCTACGGGCATAACTTCTCCTGTTTCTACGGGCATATCTTCTCCCGTTTCGAGTTTCTACGGGCATAACTTCTCCCGTTTCTACGGGCATAACTTCTCCCGTTTCTACGGGCATAACTTCTCCTGTTTCTACGGGCATAACTTCTCCCGTTTCGAGTTTCTACGGGCATAACTTCTCCCGTTTCGAGTTTCTACAGGCATATCTTCTCCCGTTTCGAGTTTCTACGGGCATAAGAGAGAGAGAGAGAGATAGAGGGAGAGCGAGAGAGAGGTGGAGAGAGAGAGAGGTGGAGAGATAGAGGGATAGAGCAGCAAACTGGTTGTCTTTCAGAAAACTGGTCAAATTTATTCTGTCTTCACATCACAGCTTAGAATCGTTCAACTTTCGCTGAATCAACAGTCCAAACAGTTCAAAGTTCACTGAATCCTCTGTTGATGCGTTGCAATAGAGTTGTTGTATTTCCAGCTGTTATCTCTTGGGGGGGAGGGGGGGCAGAGAGACAGAGACAGAGAGAGAGGAGTCTCTCTAAGAACTTTGCACACCTGGATTGTACAATATTTGCACATTATCTTTTAAAAATTATTCAAGCTCTGTCAAGTTGGTTGTTGATCATCAGCCATTTTCTAGTCTTGCCATAGATTTTCAAGACGATTTAAGTTAAAATTGTAACTAGGCCACTCAGGAACATTCAATGTCGTCTTGGTAAGGTTATTGTCCTGCTGAAAGGTCAATTTGTCTCCCAGTGAATGTTGAAAACAGTCAGAACCTTGTTTTACTCTAGGATTTTGTCTCTGCTTAGCTCTATTCCGTTTCTATTTATCCCAACAACAAACCAAAAATATGTAGTTCTTGCCAATGACATGTATACCCATAACATGATGCAGCAACCACAATGCATGAAAATATGAAGAGTGGTACTCAGTGATGTGTTGTATTGGATTTGTGTTCAGGACATAAAGTTAATTTCTAACAGACAGAGAGAGGTCTATCCTAAGTTACTAATTAGTAACAGACAGAGAGAGGTCTATCCTAAGTGACTAATTAGTAACAGACAGAGAGAGGTCGATCCTAAGTGACTAATTAGTAACAGACAGAGAGAGGTCTATCCTAAGTGACTAATTAGTAACAGACAGAGAGAGGTCTATCCTAAGTGACTAATTAGTAACAGACAGAGAGAGGTCTATCCTAAGTGCTGAGAGCATTCAACCAGGTAAGGTTGGGCAGGCTCGGTGCTCAAGAGCTCCAGTGCGCCTGCACGGTCCGGTCTACCCAGTACCACCTCCACGCACCAGCCCTCCGGTGGCAGCTCCCCGCACCAGGCTTCCTGTGCGTGTTCTTGGCCCAGTACCACCAGTGCCAGCACCACGCATCAGGCCTACAGTGCGCCTCGCCTGTCCAGCGCTGCCAGAGCCTTCCTCCTCTCCAGCGCTGCCGGAGTCTCCCGCCTATCTAGCGCTGCCAGAGCCTTTCTCCTCTACAGCGCTGCCGGAGTCTCCCGTCTGTTCAGCGCAGTTGGAGCCTTCCTCCTCTCCAGCGCTGCCGGAGTCTCCCGCCTGTTTAGCGCTGCCAGAGCCTTCCGTCTCTACAGCGCTGCCGGAGTCTCCAGTCTGCATAGAGCTGCCAGTCTGCATAGAGCTGCAAGAAGCTGCCAGTCTGCATAGAGCTGCCAGTCTGCAAGGAGCTGCCAGTCTGCAAGGAGCTGCCAGTCTGCAAGGAGCTGCCAGAGCTGCCAGTCTGCAAGGAGCCGCCAGAGCTGCCAGTCTGTATGGAGCAGCCAGAGCCGTCAGTCAGCATGGAGCAGCCAGGGCCGCCAGTCAGCATGGAGCAGCCAGGGCTGCCAGTCAGCATGGAGCAGCCAGGGCTGCCAGTCAGCATGGAGCAGCCAGGGCTGCCAGTCAGCGTGGAGCAGCCAGAGCCGCCAATCAGCATGGAGCAGCCAGTCAGCATGGAGCAGCCAGAGCAGCCAGTCAGCATGGAGCAGCCAGAGCAGTCAGTCAGCATGGAGCAGCCAGATCCGTCAGTCTGCTCTTCCAGATCCGCCAGTCAGCCAGACTCTTCCAGATCCGCCAGTCAGCCAGACTCTTCCAGATCCGCCAGTCAGCCAGACTCTTCCAGATCCGCCAGTCAGCCAGACTCTTCCAGATCCGCCAGTCAGCCAGACTCTTCCAGATCCGCCAGTCAGCCAGACTCTTCCAGATCCGCCAGTCAGCCAGACTCTTCCAGATCCGCCAGTCAGCCAGACTCTTCCAGATCCGCCAGTCAGCCAGACTCTTCCAGATCCGCCAGTCAGCCAGACTCTTCCAGATCCGCCAGTCAGCCAGACTCTTCCAGATCTGCCAGTCAGCCAGACTCTTCCAGATCTGCCAGACTCTTCCAGATCTGCCAGACTCTTCCAGATCTGCCAGTCAACCAGACTCTTCCAGATCTGCCAGTCAACCAGACTCTTCCAGATCTGCCAGTCAACCAGACTCTTCCAGAACCACCAGCCAGCCAGGATCTGCCGGATCCAACTACCTGCCTGAGCTTCCTCTCAGTGCTGAGCTTCCCCTCAGTCCCGAGCTACCCCTCAGTCCCGAGCTGACCCTCCCTATTGTTTTGATGTGCGTCCGGGAGTCCGCACCTTAGGGGGGGGGGGGGGGGGGGGGGTTCTGTCACGCCCTGGTCGAAGTATTTTGTGTTTATCTTCATTTATTTGGTCAGGCCAGGGTGTGGCATGGGTTTTTGTATGTGGTGTGTTGGTATTGGGATTGTAGCTTAGTGGGGTGTTCTAGTTAAGTCTATGGCTGTCTGAAGTGGTTCTCAATCAGAGGCAGGTGTTTATCGTTCTCTCTGATTGGGAACCATATTTAGGCAGCCATATTCTTTGAGTGTTTCGTGGGTGATTGTCCTTAGTGTCCCGATGTCCTTGTTCTGTGTTTATGTGCACGAGTATTAGGCTGTTTCGGTTTTCGTTACGTTTATTGTTTTGTAGTGTTTGTATTTAGATTCGCGTTGTTTCAGTTTAATAAACATGGATCGCAATAGCCATGATCAAAACGAGGGAGAACAAACCATTCATTTTTTAGGTCAATGTCTTTACAATACGTTTTCATGGGGAATCCAGAATTCCAATCGACGTTCCTGCAGTTCCTACTGCTTCCACTGGATGTCACCAGTTTGTAGAAATTAGTTGAGGTTTTTCCTTTGTGTAATGAAGTAGCCATGATCAAAACGAGGGTCACTTCGAATCACTGCTGATTCTCAAGATCTGGCACACTAATGAGATGCTAATGAGTCCAAACTACTACACCGTCTGAGCCAAGGGCTACATGCTTTTTGGTAAGTTTTGATTACAATACTGGGTGGGGTGAATATATTTTACAAGACATATATGATTTTTGTTAAGGAGTAAATAGTAGCCTACAGCAAAGCGTGTTTAAATCATTTCTAACTTGTTAACAATTTCTGCTAGTTAGTTTTTGCTTGATTGAGCCTGCTAACTGAGGAGTTTTAATTCACCTGTTTCCATACATGTTTCATTTTAAACCATTTATCTTACAAAGGAGTTGTTAAATCTAACCGCTTAACTATTTATCTGTACATGGAATTGTATGGTTTTTTTAAACTCTTTTTTTCTAATCTTTGTAGGAAAATATCACAGGCACTATCTGATGTGTGGAGACATTTCACTGCAGCTAATGTAGAAGGAAGAGCTGTGTACATTTGCAAATACTGTGCCAAATCATATGTGAAGAATGCAACAAAGATGCAGAATCATCTGGCCCAGTGCATAAAGTTCCCTCAGCGTTCACAACAAGCAACCTCTGACAAAAGTCCCTCTACTTCTATTCGAGGTGTAAATGATGAATCAGACACCTTATCGATAGCAACAGCTCATCGTCCTCCTGGAATCAGAGTTTTTTTTACTCAATGGAGGATCGTAGTCAGAGAAATGCTGATGAATGAATATAGCAACAATCTACCTCACTAAGCAAAGTGAGAAGAATAAGAGCACCACATTGAAGCTGCCCAGCAACACCTGTTGGGGTGATGATGTCATCATGTTTGACAGTCTCTTGGAGGGGAAGGAGTCTCTCCAAGAAATGGCCTTATCACTTCTCACTACCGTCTGCCAATATGGACAGCCCCATCAAGAGGATCCTCCTGGATGATGTATTTTGGGAGAGAGTGGTAAGCAGCCTGAAACCTATAGCAGTAGCCATTGGACGGATCGAGGGAGACAAAGCCATCCTGTCTGATGTTCAGACTCTGCTTGCAGATGTCAGAGAAGAAATCCGTACTGCCCTGCCCACTTCACTGTTGCTCCAAGCAGAGGAAACTGCAGTTCTGAAATGCAGCAAAAAAAAACGTGAAGACATCTGCCTGAAGCCCAATCACACCGCAGCGTACATGTTGGACCCCAAAGTCTGCTGGCAAGAGCATCCTGTCTGGTGCAGAGATCAACAAGGCCTATGGTGTCATCACTACCGTGTCTCGCCACCTTGGCCTGGATGAGGGCAAGGTTGTGAGCAGTCTGGTGCAGAGATCAACAAGGCCTATGGTGTCATCACTACCGTGTCTCACCACCTTGTCCTGGATGAGAGCAAGTTTTACAGATGTATGTTTAAAACGGTTTTTGGAAGATACGATGGATCATTGGGGATCATTGGGGATCATTCAATATTCCCTTTCTTTTGTTGTTCAGTTGAAATCATCCCATGTGAAGAATCAACTCATTTAATTAAAGTTCAATTCGTAACTAAATTGTTATTTTTTTATTTCTATTGGAAGGATTTAATAATTTGCAATTATGTCTACTTATGATAAGGTAAAAGGTTTAGGTTTCTGTCGCCATATGATATGGTAAATATATCCAACGCAAAAAGCATCTACTTTTAAATGGTATTAATATTAAATTTGCATATATTCCTGTTAATTCCCACGGAAAGTTTCCACCTCTGAGTGCAACCCTAATCCTAAGTGACTCTTTAGAGCCACTCCTCTTCCTCATCTCCCCGTTGCCCTCTTCTTCATCTACCTGTTGCTCTCTCCTCTTCATCTCCCCGTTGCCCTCTCCTCTTCCCCCCCATTGCTCTCTCCTCTTCCTCATCCCCCCATTGATCTCTCCTCTTCCTCATCCCCCGTGCTCTCTCCTCTTCCCCCCCGTTGCTCTCTCCTCTTCCTCATCCCCCCGTTGCCCTCTCCTCTTCCCCCCCGTTGCTCTCTCCTCTTCCTCATCTCCCCCTGGCCCTCTCCTCTTCCTCATCCCCCTGTTGCCCTCCTCTTCCTCATCCCCCTGTTGCCCTCCTCTTCCTCGTTGCCCTCCTTTTCCTCATCCCCCTGTTGCCCTCTCCTCTTCCTCATCCCCCGTTGCCCTCAACTCTTCCTCATCCCCCGTTGCCCTCTCCTCTTCCTCATCCCCCGTTGCTCTCTCCTCTTCCTTAAAAAAAACAAAAAAGGTAGGGGTGTGGATCAGAAAACCAGTCAGTATCTGGTGTGTCCACCATTAGCCTCATGCAGCACAACACATCTCCTTCACATAGAGTTGATCAGGCTGGTGATTGTGGCCTGTGGAATGTTGTCCCACTCCTCTTCAATGGCTGTGTGAAGTTGCTGGATATTGGGCGGGAAGTGGAACACACTGTCGTACGTGTGGATCCAGAGCATCCCAAACATGCTCAATGGGTGACATGTCTGGTGAGTATGCAGGCCATGGAAGAACTGGGCCATTTTCAGCTTCCAGGAATTGTGTACAGATCCTTGCGACATGGGGCCACGCATTACCATGAAACATGTGGTGATGGATGAAGGACCTTGGGATATTGTTACAGTATTTCTGTGCATTAACATTGACATCGATAAAATGCAATTGTGTTCGTTGTCCGTAGCTTATGCCTGCCCATACCATAACCCCACCACCACCAGGGGGCACTCGGCTCAAAATGTTGACATCAGCAAACCGCTCGCCCGGTTGTGAGGCTGGTTGGACGTACTGCCAAATTCTCTAAAACAAAATTCGAGGTGGCTTATGGTAGAGAAATTACCATTAAATTCTCTGGCAACAGTTCTGGTGAACATTCCTGCAATCAACATGCCAAATGCACGCTCCCTCAAAACCTGAGTCATCTGTGGCATTATGTTGTGTGACAAAACTACGCATTTTAGAGTGGCCTTTTATAGCTCCCAGCACAAGGTGCACCTGTGTAATGATCATGATATGTCACACCTGTCAGGTGGATGGATTATGTTGGCAAAGGAGAAATGCTCACTAACAGGGATGTAAACAAACATGTTAGAAATAAGCTTTATGTGCGTATGAAACATTTCTGGGATATTTTATTTCAACTCATGAAACATGGGACCAACACTGTACATGATGCGTTTATATTTTTGTTCAGGATGAGGAGGTACAGGGTTAGCCTGTTGAGCTAAAGGCACGGGGATGAGGAGGTACAGGGTTAGCCTGCTGAGCTAAAGGCACAGGGATGAAGAGGTTTCAGGGTTAGCCTGCTGAGCTAAAGGCACGGAGATGAAGAGGTTTCAGGGTTAGCCTGCTGAGATAAAGGCACGGAGATGAAGAGGTTTCAGGGTTAGCCTGCTGAGCTAAAGGCACGAGAATGAAGAGGTTTCAGGGTTAGCCTGCAGAGCTAAAGGCACGGAGATGAAGAGGTTTCAGGGTTAGCCTGCTGAGCTAAAGGCACGAGATTGAAGAGGTTTCAGGGTTAGCCTGCTGAGCTAAAGGCACGAGATTGAAGAGGTTTCAGGGTTAGCCTGCTGAGCTAAAGGCACAGGGATGAAGAGGTTTCAGGGTTAGCCTGCTGAGCTAAAGGCACAAGAATGAAGAGGTTTCAGGGTTAGCCTGCTGAGCTAAAGGCACGAAGATTAAGAGTTTTCAGGGTTAGCCTGCTGAGCTAACGGCACAGGGATGAAGAGGTTTCAGGGTTAGCCTGCTGAGCTAAAGGCACAAGAATGAAGAGGTTTCAGGGTTAGCCTGCTGAGCTAAAGGCACGAAGATGAAGAGTTTTCAGGGTTAGCCTGCTGAGCTAAAGGCATGGAGATGAAGAGGTTTCAGGGTTAGCCTGCTGAGCTAAAGGCACGGGATGAGGAGGTTTCAGGGTTAGCCTGCTGAGCTAAAGGCACGGGGATGAAGAGGTTTCAGGGTTAGCCTGCTGAGCTAAAGGCACGGAGATGAAGATGTTTCAGGGTTAGCCTGCTGAGCTAAAGGCACGATAATGAAGAGGTTTCAGGGTTAGCCTGCTGAGATAGAGGCAAGAGAATGAAGAGGTTTCAGGGTTAGCCTGCTGAGATAGAGGCACGAGAATTAACAGAATTCAGGGTTAGCCTGCTGAGCTAAAGGCACGGGGATGAAGAGGTTTCAGGGTTAGCCTGCTGAGCTAAAGGCACGAGATTGAAGAGGTTTCAGGGTTAGCCTGCTGAGCTAAAGGCACAGGGACGAAGAGGTTTCAGGGTTAGCCTGCTGAGCTAAAGGCACGGGGATGAAGAGGTTTCAGGGTTAGCCTGCTGAGCTAAAGGCACGAGATTGAAGAGGTTTCAGGGTTAGCCTGCTGAGCTAAAGGCACAGGGACGAAGAGGTTTCAGGGTTAGCCTGCTGAGCTAAAGGCACGGGGATGAAGAGGTTTCAGGGTTAGCCTGCTCAGCTAAAGGCACGGGATGAAGAGGTTTCAGGGTGTGGTCATTGGGTTCACTGAAGCATCTTCACCTCATGAAAAGATGACCCGTTAAAAACAGGGCATCCCAAATGAATGTTGCTCAATGAGAAATACAAAGTGACCTATATTATTAGTCATTATTAAAGACCGTCTTTACGTTGTTATCCAGCTACAGATGTGAATAAAGCAAGAACTGCAATTGAGGTCAGTATCATAGCAGGGTCAACGTGGAGCGGTTAAGGAGCAGAACCTACCGCTCAACCACAGGCTTCCGGAAGCATTACATCCAGACATTGACTCGACTGGCTACACCCCCTCCCTCCCGCCCCGCCTCTCCCCTCCCGCCCGGGCCCCTCCCGCACCTGCCAACCCCCCCACCCCACCCCGCCCCTCCCGCCCCTGCCACCCCCCCCACCCCGCCCGCCCCTCCCCTCCCTCCCGCCCCTCCCACCCTTGACACACACAAGCATTGAGTAGGCTTATCAAAACATGTGAACAGCAATGCAGCAATAATCAACCGGAACACTTTTGTGCTTCCTCTGATACAGAATAACCAATGGAGGGTGTGTGGGGATAGTGCGGGGGGAGAGATATATGCTTAGGGGCTCCTGAGTGGCATAGCAGTCTAAGGCACTGCATCTCAGTGCTAGAGGTGGTCACTACAGACCCTAGTTCAATCCCGGGCTGTATCACAACTGGCTGTGATCGTGAGTCCCATTGGGCGGAGCACAATTGGCCCCAGCGTTGTCTGGGTTAGGGGAGGGTTTAGCCGGGGGTTGGCCATCGTTGTAAAATAAGAATGTGTTATTTAAAACTGACTTGCCTAGTTAAATAAACGGTTTAAAATCATTGTAAAAAAAAGTAGCCTACCTGTTTGAAGGGATTTAGAGCGCCTTTATTAATGCCAAGAATCGACTCCCGAACGCGGCAGAAAAAAACATCTCTGAAATTCTATCCCGAATCTTCATGGAATAAACGTGTAAAGTGTGACTGGTCCAGTCCTGACGGAGTCCTCTAGGACTGCACCTATAGGGTGAGGGTGTCTGTATCATACCGACACGTTGATCATGATGAGAAGCAAAACTAACAAGCAGCGAGCAACAGAATAACACGTCCCATTCATAGCCTGTTGCCTGTTCGGGCGAGTGAACGTGTATCACAACAACATAACACTGTGTGGCGGCAACGTGGATAGCTCGCCTCTGTCCGGAGAGAGCTCATTCAGCACACCAACACAAGACCAAGTGCACTGCAAAGACCAGGCATTAGGACCGGACTTCGTGGAAGGAGTGATGGAAGAAAAAAAAAACACACCTTCCTTTCCGCAGATCTATTCGTAGTTCCTTGCGGTCCGGTAACGTTCATTCAGAATGAATTGTTTAAAAATGTATTTTTATTATCTCAGTACAATCTCTACACTGCCCTGGGGTAGACCGGTATAATGGTAAACCAATGGAGATGTTCTGTCTTTCACACACACCCCGGTTCGTTCCTCTGCGCCTTTCACACACTCCGGTTCGTTCCTCTGCGCCTTTCACACACTCCGGTTCGTTCTTCTGCGCCTTTCACACACTCCGGGTCGTTCCTCTGCGTCTGTCACACACTCCGGTTCGTTCCCCTGCGTCTGTCACACACTCCGGTTCGTTCCTCTGCGCCTTTCACACACTCCGGTTCGTTCCTCTGCGCCTTTCACACACTCCGGTTCGTTCCTCTGCGCCTTTCACACACTCCGGTTCGTTCCTCTGCGTCTGTCACACACTCCGGTTCGTTCCTCTGCGTCTGTCACACACTCCGGGTCGTTCCTCTGCGTCTGTCACACACTCCGGTTCGTTCCTCTGCGCCTTTCACACACTCCGGTTCGTTCCTCTGCGTCTGTCACACACTCCGGGTCGTTCCTCTGCGTCTGTCACACACTCCGGTTCGTTCCCCTGCGTCTGTCACGCACTCCGGTTCGTTCCTCCGATATCAGTTTCAGAATCTTCCAGTTGCTCACCTTCCATGCAGCATCCAAACCCGGGACTGGGAGGGAGATATAGCCTACAAATAACTTATGTGGTGATGTTTTCTTTATCCTGGTTAGCAGAAGATAAAGAAAGATGCTTCGCTTGCAAGTTTCTTCATCAGAGAGAGAGGGACAGAGAGAGAGACAGAGAGAGAGAGAGGAGAGAGAGAGAGAGGACTATATAACATAAACGCCTATTCACCAGGGATAGAGAGAGAGCACGCAACGCACATGCTCTTGGTCTCCATCAATAGGCTGCCTCTGCCTACATCTTCCGTATCCATGTAGTAACTAGGAGAAAAGACTGAGCCACTACCACAGTTAGTCAGAGAAAGGACCAATCCGGTCCCTCCTATTCACCGCTGAACGGTATATCGTAAAGTAGCGCTCAGCGCGTTAACTCTTTCATGGCTGGTGCGCTTCATGGCCGCTGAATAGGTATTCAAATAATTCCATATAAATTCAGCAAACACAATTGACTTGAACATGTATATTCGTTTTATTTAGATATGGAGGCTGTTTACATTCTAATTCGGAAAACATTGATCCATCAAGTCATTGCGTTTATCTATTGACTACATACAATTATTTGACCACATTTCCAAAATTGACAAAGAAGCAGAGGGCAATTCCTTTGCAGAGAGACAGATGAAAAGGTATTCCCGAATCCTGACAGTTTTCTGTTTGCGGTAGATTAGGGGTTAACACGTCGGTATTTTAATCCACCAAAGCCTTGTTAGAGATTATAAACCAGGGCTGCCTCCCGAATAGCATTACGTCTGTTAAATGGCACCCTATTCCATATATAGTGCAGATTACATTTGACCCTGGGCACTATGAAGGGAGTAGGGTGCCATTTGGTGGTGCGGTGTAGGGCACTATGAAGGGAATAGGGTACCATTTGGTGGTGCAGTGTAGTGCACTATGAAGGGAATAGGGTACCATTTGGTGGTGCAGTGTAGTGCACTATGAAGGGAATAGGGTGCCATTTGGTGGTGCAGTGTAGGGCACTATGAAGGGAATAGGGTGCCATTTGGGATGCAAAATGTAGTGTATTTGGGACACAGTGGGATCAGGAGGCGGTTGGCACAACATCAACAGTCATTGCTTTGCTTTATAAAAGGAGAAACAGAATAGATATGGAGTTTTTCTTTCATAGGATTATCTAATCTATTCACAGGTTTACTGTCAATAAACTGAAATAGAAAGGAGTGCTTCTCGAGGCCTAGGAATACACAGGTCAAATCTCACCCGTAGAAGTGGATTTATATCAGAACCTGAATTGTCAGTTACCCTTCTTGAACACATGAGTCATCCGATTCCATTTCTGATCATTCCAGTGTTGAAAGATGACAGTATCTGGACTAAACTTCCTAATTTGCTCCAATGGGCAAAATATATCGAATACACAGTACCAGTGGTTAGAGCGTTGGACTAGTAACCGGAAGGTTGCAAGTTCAAACCCCCGAGCTGACAAGGTACAAATCTGTCGTTCTGCCTCTGAACAGGCAGTTAACCCCCTGTTCCTAGACCAGTTAACCCACTGTTCCTAGACCAGTTAACCCACTGTTCCTAGACCAGTTAACCCACTGTTCCTAGACCAGTTAACCCACTGTTCCTAGACCAGTTAACCCACTGTTCCTAGACCAGTTAACCCACTGTTCCTAGACCAGTTAACCCACTGTTCATAGACCAGTTAACCCACTGTTCCTAGACCAGTTAACCCCACTGTTCCTAGACCAGTTAACCCACTGTTCCTAGGCCGTCATTGAAAATAAGTGACTTGCCTACTGACTTGCCTAGTTAAATAAAAGGTACAATTAAAACATTAAAACACAGTACCAGTCTAAAGTTTGGATACAGCTTCTCATTCAAAGGTTCTTTATTTTATTACAGTTTTGCACACTCTTGGCATTCTATCATCAAGGCAAAGTGTGGCAACTTTAAAGAATCTCATATATATATATATATTACAATATTACACACAGTGCCTTGCGAAAGTATTCGGCCCCCTTGAACTTTGCGACCTTTTGCCACATTTCAGGCTTCAAACATAAAGATATAAAACTGTATTTTTTTGTGAAGAATCAACAACAAGTGGGACACAATCATGAAGTGGAACGACATTTATTGGATATTTCAAACTTTTTTAACAAATCAAAAACTGAAAAATTGGGCGTGCAAAATTATTCAGCCCCTTTACTTTCAGTGCAGCAAACTCTCTCCAGAAGTTCAGTGAGGATCTCTGAATGATCCAATGTTGACCTAAATGACTAATGATGATAAATACAATCCACCTGTGTGTAATCAAGTCTCTGTATAAATGCACCTGCACTGTGATAGTCTCAGAGGTCCGTCAAAAGCGCAGAGAGCATCATGAAGAACAAGGAACACACCAGGCAGGTCCGAGATACTGTTGTGAAGAAGTTTAAAGCCGGATTTGGATACAAAAATATTTCCCAAGCTTTAAACATCCGAAGGAGCACTGTGCAAGCGATAATATTGAAATGGAAGGAGTATCAGACCACTGCAAATCTACCAAGACCTGGCCGTCCCTCTAAATTTTCAGCTCATACAAGGAGAAGACTGATCAGAGATGCAGCCAAGAGGCCCATGATCACTCTGGATGAACTGCAGAGATCTACAGCTGAGGTGGGAGACTCTGTCCATAGGACAACAATCAGTCGTATATTGCACAAATCTGGCCTTTATGGAAGAGTGGCAAGAAGAAAGCCATTTCTTAAAGATATCCATAAAAAGTGTCGGTTAAAGTTTGCCACAAGCCACCTGGAAGACACACCAAACATGTGGAAGAAGGTGCTCTGGTCAGATGAAACCAAAATTGAACTTTTTGGCAACAATGCAAAACGTTATGTTTGGCGTAAAAGCAACACAGCTGAACATACCATCCCCACTGTCAAACATGGTGGTGGCAGCATCATGGTTTGGGCCTGCTTTTCTTCAGCAGGGACAGGGAAGATGGTTAAAATTGATGGGAAGATGGATGGAGCCAAATACAGGACCATTCTGGAAGAAAATCTGATGGAGTCTGCAAAAGACCTGAGACTGGGACGGAGATTTGTCTTCCAACAAGACAATGATCCAAAACATAAAGCAAAATCTACAATGGAATGGTTCAAAAATAAACATATCCAGGTGTTAGAATGGGCCAAGTCAAAGTCCAGACCTGAATCCAATCGAGAATCTGTGGAAAGAACTGAAAACTGCTGTTCACAAATGCTCTCCATCCAACCTCACTGAGCTCGAGCTGTTTTGCAAGGAGGAATGGGAAAAAAATTCAGTCTCTCGATGTGCAAAACTGATAGAGACATACCCCAAGCGACTTACAGCTGTAATCGCAGCAAAAGGTGGCGCTACAAAGTATTAACTTAAGGGGGCTGAATAATTTTGCACGCCCAATTTTTCAGTTTTTGATTTGTTAAAAAAGTTTGAAATATCCAATAAATGTCGTTCCACTTCATGATTGTGTCCCACTTGTTGTTGATTCTTCACAAAAAAATACAGTTTTATATCTTTATGTTTGAAGCCTGCAATGTGGCAAAAGGTCGCAAAGTTCAAGGGGGCCGAATACTTTCGCAAGGCACTGTATATATATATATATATATATATATATATATATATATATATATATATGAATGAGAGAAAGAGAGAGGGGGGGAGAGAAGGGGAAGGAGAGAGGGGGGAGAGAGAGGGGGAGAGAGAGAGGGAGACATAGGGAGAAGGAGAGAGAGGGGGGGGAGAGAAGGGGAAGGAGAGAGGGGGAGAGAGGGAGAGAGAGAAGGAAGGGGAAGGAGAGAGGGGAGAGAGGGAGAGAGAGAAGGAAGGGGAAGGAGAGAGGGGGGAGAGAGAGAGGGAGAAGGAGAGAGAGAGAGGGGGGGAGAGGGGAAGGGGGAGGAGAGAGGGGGAGAGAGAGGGAGAAAGAGAGAGGGGGAGAGAGAGGGAGAAAGAGAGAGGGGGAGAGAGAGGGAGAAAGAGAGAGGGGGAGAGAGAGGGAGAGAGAGAGGGGGAGAGAGAGGGAGAGAGAGAGGGGGAGAGAGAGAGGGGGAGAGAGAGGGGGAGAGAGAGAGGGGGAGAGAGAGGGAGAAAGAGAGAGGGGGAGAGAGAGGGAGAAAGAGAGAGGGGGAGAGAGAGGGAGAGAGAGAGGGAGAGAGAGAGGGAGAGAGAGAGGGAGAGAGAGAGGGGGAGAGAGAGAAGGGGAAGGAGAGAGGGGGAGAGAGAGGGAGAGAGAGGGGGAGAGAGAGAGGGGGAGAGAGAGGGAGTAAATCAGTAATGGCAGGTCTAAATGAAGCAGTATCTTTGATTTAAAAGGCTTTAATGAAGACTCCCTTTATAAAGCAGTTCCTCTTCCTCTCACAGAAACACAGGAGCCCTTTCTACTGCAGACATTTACTCACACACACACACACTGACCCCTCTCTTAATCCCAGCCCCCCTCTCTTAGGGGTCATTGAGTGTGTGTGTGTGTGTGTTTGAGAGTGTGAGTGTGAGAGAGAGAAACAGAGAGAGAAACAGAGAGAGAGAGCGAGAGAGAAACAGAGAAACAGAGAGAGAGAGAAACAGAGAGAGGGAGAGAGAGAGAAACAGAGAGGGAGAGAGAGAGAAACAGAGAGAGGGAGAGAGAGAGAAACATAGAGAGAGAGAGAGAAACAGAGAGAGAGAGAGAGAGAAACAGAGAGAGAGAGAAACAGAGAGAAAGCGAGAGAGAAACAGAGAAACAGAGAGAGAGAGAAACAGAGAGAGGGAGAGAGAGAGAAACAGAGAGAGGGAGAGAGAGAGAAACAGAGAGAGGGAGAGAGAGAGAAACAGAGAGAGAGAAACAGAGAGAGAAACAGAGAGCGAGAGCGAGAGAGTTTACATTTTTAATCCCAGCCCCTGTCCCCGCAGGAAGGCCTTTTGGTAGGCAGTCATTGTAAATAAGAATTTGTTCTTAACTGACTTGCGTTGGTAAATTAAAGGCTAAATCAAATCAAAAATATGTCATAGTGTTTGGCAGTGAAAAGAAGTGGAACGATAGCAAGGTGTGGAATGTGGTCCATTGTAGCTCTGTTGGTAGAGCCTGGTGCTTGTAACGCCAGGGTAGTGGGCTCAATTCCCTGGACCACCCATACGGAAGATGTATGCAAGCATGACTGTAAGGTACTTTGGAGATGAAAGTGTTGGCTAAATAGCAGATATTACAGCATAACAATTTGCTGTGATATTAGTAATATGTTTGAATAAGCATCATTTTTAGGGGTCAGTCCAGGGGTCAACAGGACTAAATGACATGTCTGTAGGGGTCAGTCCAGGGGTCAACAGGACTAAATGACATGTCTGTAGGGGTCAGTCCAGGGGTCAACAGGACTAAATGACATGTCTGTAGGGGTCAGTCCAGGGGTCAACAGGACTAAATGACCAGTCTGTAGGGGTCAGTCCAGGGGTCAACAGGACTAAATGACATGTCTGTAGGGGTCAGTCCAGGGGTCAACAGGACTAAATGACCAGTCTGTAGGGGTCAACAGGACTAAATGACATGTCTGTAGGGGTCAGTCCAGGGGTCAACAGGACTAAATGACATGTCTGTAGGGGTCAGTCCAGGGGTCAACAGGACTAAATGACATGTCTGTAGGGGTCAGTCCAGGGGTCAACAGGACTAAATGACATGTCTGTAGGGGTCAGTCCAGGGGTCAACAGGACTAAATGACCAGTCTGTAGGGGTCAACAGGACTAAATGACATGTCTGTAGGGGTCAGTCCAGGGGTCAACAGGACTAAATGACATGTCTGTAGGGGTCAACAGGACTATATTACATGTCTGTAGGGGTCAACAGGACTATATTACATGTCTGTAGGGGTCAGTCCAGGGGTCAACAGGACTATATTACATGTCTGTAGGGGTCAGTCCAGGGGTCAACAGGACTAAATGACATGTCTGTAGGGGTCAACAGGACTATATTACATGTCTGTAGGGGTCAACAGGACTATATTACATGTCTGTAGGGGTCAGTCCAGGGGTCAACAGGACTATATTACATGTCTGTAGGGGTCAGTCCAGGGGTCAACAGGACTATATTACATGTCTGTAGGGGTCAGTCCAGGGGTCAACAGGACTATATTACATGTCTGTAGGGGTCAGTCCAGGGGTCAACAGGACTATATTACATGTCTGTAGGGGTCAGTCCAGGGGTCAACAGGACTAAATGACATGTCTGTAGGGGTCAACAGGACTATATTACATGTCTGTAGGGGTCAGTCCAGGGGTCAACAGGACTATATTACATGTCTGTAGGGGTCAGTCCAGGGGTCAACAGGACTAAATGACATGTCTGTAGGGGTCAACAGGACTATATTACATGTCTGTAGGGGTCAGTCCAGGGGTCAACAGGACTATATTACATGTCTGTAGGGGTCAGTCCAGGGGTCAACAGGACTAAATGACATGTCTGTAGGGGTCAGTCCAGGGGTCAACAGGACTAAATGACATGTCTGTAGGGGTCAACAGGACTATATTACATGTCTGTAGGGGTCAACAGGACTATATTACATGTCTGTAGGGGTCAACAGGACTATATTACATGTGTGTAGGGGTCAGTCCAGGGGTCAACAGGACTATATTACATGTCTGTAGGGGTCAGACCAGGGGTCAACAGGACTATATTACATGTCTGTAGGGGTCAGTCCAGGGGTCAACAGGACTATATTACATGTCTGTAGGGGTCAGTCCAGGGGTCAACAGGACTATATTACATGTCTGTAGGGGTCAGTCCAGGGGTCAACAGGACTAAATGACATGTCTGTAGGGGTCAGTCCAGGGGTCAACAGGACTAAATGACATGTCTGTAGGGGTCAGTCCAGGGGTCAACAGGACTATATTACATGTCTGTAGGGGTCAGTCCAGGGGTCAACAGGACTAAATGACATGTCTGTAGGGGTCAGTCCAGGGGTCAACAGGACTAAATGACATGTCTGTAGGGGTCAGTCCAGGGGTCAACAGGACTAAATGACATGTCTGTAGGGGTCAGTCCAGGGGGCAACAGGACTAAATGACATGTCTGTAGGGGTCAACAGGACTAAATGACCAGTCTGTAGGGGTCAGTCCAGGGGTCAACAGGACTAAATGACATGTCTGTAGGGGTCAGTCCAGGGGTCAACAGGACTAAATGACATGTCTGTAGGGGTCAACAGGACTAAATGACCAGTCTGTAGGGGTCAGTCCAGGGGTCAACAGGACTAAATGACATGTCTGTAGGGGTCAGTCCAGGGGTCAACAGGACTAAATGACATGTCTGTAGGGGTCAGTCCAGGGGGCAACAAGACTAAATGACATGTCTGTAGGGGTCAGTCCAGGGGTCAACAGGACTAAATGACCAGTCTGTAGGGGTCAGTCCAGGGGTCAACAGGACTAAATGACATGTCTGTAGGGGTCAGTCCAGGGGTCAACAGGACTAAATGACATGTCTGTAGGGGTAAACAGGACTAAATGACCAGTCTGTAGGGGTCAGTCCAGGGGTCAACAGGACTAAATGACATGTCTGTAGGGGTCAGTCCAGGGGTCAACAGGACTAAATGACATGTCTGTAGGGGTCAGTCCAGGGGTCAACAGGACTAAATGACATGTCTGTAGGGGTCAGTCCAGGGGTCAACAGGACTAAATGACATGTCTGTAGGGGTCAGTCCAGGGGGCAACAAGACTAAATGACCAGTCTGTAGGGGTCAGTCCAGGGCTTCAACAGGACTAAATGACATGTCTGTAGGGGTCAGTCCAGGGGGCAACAGGACTATATTACATGTCTGTAGGGGTCAGTCCAGGGGTCAACAGGACTAAATGACATGTCTGTAGGGGTCAACAGGACTAAATTACATGTCTGTAGGGGTCAACAGGACTAAATGACATGTCTGTAGGGGTCAGTCCAGGGGTCAACAGGACTAAATGACATGTCTGTAGGGGTCAACAGGACTAAATGACATGTCTGTAGGGGTCAACAGGACTATATTACATGTCTGTAGGGGTCAACAGGACTATATTACATGTCTGTAGGGGTCAGTCCAGGGGTCAACAGGACTAAATGACATGTCTGTAGGGGTCAACAGGACTAAATGACATGTCTGTAGGGGTCAGTCCAGGGGTCAACAGGACTAAATGACATGTCGGTAGGGGTCAACAGGACTAAATGACATGTCTGTAGGGGTCAGTCCAGGGGTCAACAGGACTAAATGACATGTCTGTAGGGGTCAACAGGACTAAATGACATGTCTGTAGGGGTCAGTCCAGGGGTCAACAGGACTAAATGACATGTCTGTAGGGGTCAACAGGACTAAATGACATGTCTGTAGGGGTCAGTCCAGGGGTCAACAGGACTAAATGACATGTCTGTAGGGGTCAGTCCAGGGGTCAACAGGACTAAATGACATGTGTGTAGGGGTCAGTCCAGGGGTCAACAGGACTAAATGACATGTCTGTAGGGGTCAGTCCAGGGGTCAACAGGACTAAATGACATGTCTGTAGGGGTCAGTCCAGGGGTCAACAGGACTAAATGACATGTCTGTAGGGGTCAGTCCAGGGGTCAACAGGACTAAATGACATGTCTGTAGGGGTCAGTCCAGGGGTCAACAGGACTAAATGACATGTCTGTAGGGGTCAACAGGACTAAATGACATGTCTGTAGGGGTCTACAGGACTAAATGACATGTCTGTGAGGGTCAGTCCAGGGGTCAACAGGACTAAATGACATGTCTGTAGGGGTCAACAGGACTATATGACATGTCTGTAGGGGTCAGTCCAGGGGTCAACAGGACTAAATGACATGTCTGTAGGGGTCAACAGGACTATATGACATGTCTGTAGGGGTCAGTCCAGGGGTCAACAGGACTAAATGACATGTCTGTAGGGGTCAGTCCAGGGGTCAACAGGACTAAATGACATGTCTGTAGGGGTCAACAGGACTAAATGACATGTCTGTAGGGGTCAACAGGACTAAATGACATGTCTGTAGGGGTCAGTCCAGGGGTCAACAGGACTAAATGACATGTCTTTAGGGGTCAACAGGACTAAATGACATGTGTGTAGGGGTCAACAGGACTAAATGACATGTCTGTAGGGGTCAGTCCAGGGGTCAACAGGACTAAATGACATGTGTGTAGGGGTCAACAGGACTAAATGACATGTCTGTAGGGGTCAGTCCAGGGGTCAACAGGACTAAATGACATGTCTGTAGGGGTCAACAGGACTAAATGACATGTCTGTAGGGGTCAGTCCAGGGGTCAACCGGACTAAATGACATGTCTGTAGGGGTCAGTCCAGGGGTCAACAGGACTAAATGACATGTCTGTAGGGGTCAGTCCAGGGGGCAACAGGACTAAATGACATGTCTGTAGGGGTCAGACCAGGGGTCAACAGGACTATATTACATGTCTGTAGGGGTCAGACCAGGGGTCAACAGGACTATATTACATGTCTGTAGGGGTCAGTCCAGGGGTCAACAAGACTAAATGACCAGTCTGTAGGGGTCAGTCCAGGGGGCAACAAGACTAAATGACCAGTCTGTAGGGGTCAGTCCAGGGGGCAACAAGACTAAATGACCAGTCTGTAGGGGTCAGTCCAGGGGGCAACAAGACTAAATGACCAGTCTGTAGGGGTCAGTCCAGGGGGCAACAAGACTAAATGACCAGTCTGTAGGGGTCAGTCCAGGGGTCAACAAGACTAAATGACCAGTCTGTAGGGGTCAGTCCAGGGGGCAACAAGACTAAATGACCAGTCTGTAGGGGTCAGTCCAGGGGGCAACAAGACTAAATGACCAGTCTGTAGGGGTCAGTCCAGGGGGCAACAAGACTAAATGACCAGTCTGTAGGGGTCAGTCCAGGGGTCAACAAGACTAAATGACCAGTCTGTAGGGGTCAGTCCAGGGGTCAACAAGACTAAATGACATGTCTGTAGGGGTCAGTCCAGGGGTCAACAAGACTAAATGACCAGTCTGTAGGGGTCAGACCAGGGGTCAACAGGACTATATTATATGTCTGTAGGAGTCAGTCCAGGGGTCAACAGGACTATATTACATGTCTGTAGGGGTCAGTCCAGGGGGCAACAGGACTAAATGACATGTCTGTAGGGGTCAGTCCAGGGGTCAACAGGACTATATTACATGTCTGTAGGGGTCAGTCCAGGGGTCAACAGGACTATATTACATGTCTGTAGGGGTCAGTCCAGGGGTCAACAGGACTAACATTTTTAACAGATCAGGAAATAACGTATTTTTTTAAACAAATTTGTCAAAATCACCACATTGAGATGAAATTGATTTACATTTTTTGTTAACAAAGAACATAAGAAGCAACTGATGGCGTGAGAACCTGGAGGCACTGAACATCACCAACCTGGAGGCACTGAACATCACCAACCTGGAGGCACTGAACATCACCAACCTGGAGGCACTGAACATCACCAACCTGGAGGCACTGAACATCACCAACCTGGAGGCACTGAACATCACCAACCTGGAGGCACTGAACATCACCAACCTGGAGGCATTGAACATCACCAACCTGGAGGCACTGAACATCACCAACCTGGAGGCACTGAACATCACCAACCTGGAGGCACTGAACATCACCAACCTGGAGGCACTGAACATCACCAACCTGGAGGCACTGAACATCACCAACCTGGAGGCACTGAACATCACCAACCTGGAGGCACTGAACATCACCAACCTGGAGGCACTGAACATCACCAACCTGGAGGCACTGAACATCACCAACCTGGAGGCACTGAACATCACCAACCTGGAGGCACTGAACATCACCAACCTGTGAGACTTCTTTTCAATGTGCTCAGTCAAGCGGTTCACTGCTCCATTGGCTAAGAAGAGACGCCGGCGCTCCCTGGTGGCAGAGACGAGCACTACAGGGGAGGCTGAGGAACAGCCTCAACATACACACCCGCAGCCAGTCTACGGTGTGTACAAAGGTCTACCAAGCACTCTTTCACACAGAATCTAAAGATGTTTTTACACCGGCAGCCCAATGCTGATATTTTTGCACGATTATTGGCAAAAGATCTGATTGGTCAAAAGACCAATAATTGGACAGAAGATTATAATTGGTATGTTTGTGTAAACACAGCCTAAATGACTACTAGTCTTTGGGGGAAAGCAGAGAGACCATGTCGGGGGAAAGCAGAGAGATCATGTCGGAGGAAAGCAGAGAGATCATGTCGGGGGGAAAGCAGAGAGATCATGTCGGGGGGAAAGCAGAGAGATCATGTCGGGGGAAAGCAGAGAGATCATGTCGGGGGAAAGCAGAGGGATCATGTCGGGGGAAAGCAGAGGGATCATGTCGGGGGAAAGCAGAGAGATCATGTCGGGGGAAAGCAGAGAGATCATGTCAGGGGAAAGCAGAGAGATCATGTCGGGGGAAAGCAGAGGGATCATGTCGGGGGAAAGCAGAGGGATCATGTCGGGGGAAAGCAGAGGGATCATGTCGGGGGAAAGCAGAGAGATCATGTCGGGGGAAAGCAGAGAGATCATGTCGGGGGAAAGCAGAGGGATCATGTCGGGGGAAAGCAGAGGGATCATGTCGGGGGAAAGCAGAGAGATCATGTCGGGGGAAAGCAGAGAGATCATGTCAGGGGAAAGCAGAGAGATCATGTCGGGGGAAAGCAGAGGGATCAGGTCGGGGGAAAGCAGAGAGATCATGTCGGGGGAAAGCAGAGAGATCATGTCGGGGGAAAGCAGAGGGATCATGTCGGGGGAAAGCAGAGGGATCATGTCGGGGGAAAGCAGAGGGATCATGTCGGGGGAAAGCAGAGGGATCATGTCGGGGGAAAGCAGAGAGATCATGTCGGGGGAAAGCAGAGAGATCATGTCAGGGGAAAGCAGAGAGATCATGTCGGGGGAAAGCAGAGGGATCAGGTCGGGGGAAAGCAGAGAGATCAACAACCATAAAAGTTAAAGTTTAATACTTTTACAAGTTTTGATACAAATACTCACACCATAAAAAGTAAACCAGTACTTCTTTACCATAACAAACTGACATTCCCAGTAGGATACAGTAGGTTTCTGGAGCATCTCCACAGACCATTACCTTCAATTCTATCTTCAAGCCTAGTGGTTAGAGCGTTGGACTAGTAACCAAAAGGTTGCAAGTTCAAACCCCCGAGCTGACAAGGTACAAATCTGTTGTTCTGCCCCTGAACAGAACAGTTAAACCCACTGTTCCTAGACCGTCATTGAAAATAAGAATTTGTTCTTAACTGACTTGCCTAGTTAAAAAAAAAAAAGGTAAAATAAAATTCTAATTTATAAGAAAAGACAAGATGTTGTTGTAGCAAAAATGTGTCTTCTACTCAGACAGAGTGGTCCTTGTATGGACCATGTTGTTCCCGTGAACAACATATAAAACCTTTGAAAACATGTTATTTTTAAACAAAGCCAAGAGAACAGTTACACGTGAACATATAAAAAAAGGTGATTGGGGCCCCCCGTTACATTTGCAACAGATTCTGATTGTGCTCAATGTCTCACTTCTCACTGACTATCCAGTCCAGTGTATTGACATATTGAAAACATTTCTTACCGACACAGACCTTCCTTCCAACACTACAACTGTCTCGGGAAATGGTAAGCCAGCCTGTGAGCACTTTGTTCAGTCAGCTGGGGAGAGTAGATAGTGATGGTCTAGTTCTGTAAAATGGTTTTTTAAAAATGTTTTTAAAAAAATGCATTTGAATTGACATAGAACCAGAAATAATAGAACTCTGAAAATAGAACCAGAAATATTCAAATTAAAATAACTGAACTTTGACCCCAGAAAAGCAAGTATAATGCCGTTGTTAATGTGAAAGTTAACCTGAAAAGGGATAAAGCAGCAGTATCCTCTACTTGGTAACGTCACTGCGGCAGTTCACAGTTCTTGAAAAGACGAACAAACTAGCTAGCTCCATTCTTAAAATGCGCAAAGAAAAATGTTCCTGCAACAGGAAGATATCAGAAGTATTTTTTAAATGAACAGAGTATGTCCCAACGTTAAGCAGACATTCTTCCATACACACATTGATACAGTACCAGTCAAAAGCTTGGACACAATTACTCATTCCAGGGTTTTTTCTTTATTTTTACTATTTTCTACATTGTAGAATAATAGTGAAGACATCAAAACTATGAAATAACACATATGGAATCATGTAGTAACCAGAAACGTGTTAAACAAATCAAAAATATATTTTATATTTGAGATTCTTCAAAGTAGCCACCATTAGCCTTGATGACAGCTTTGCACACGCTTGGCATTCTCTCAACCAGCTTGATGAGGTAGTCACCTGGAATGCATTTCAATTAACAGGTGTGCCTTGTTAAAAGTTAATTTGTGGAATTTATGTCCTTCTTAATGCGTCTTAGCCAATCAGTTGTGTTGTGACAAGGTAGGGGTGTTCTGTGTGCAAAGCAGTTAATCAAGGCAAAGGGTGGCTACTTTGACGAATCTCAAACATTAAATACATTTTGATTTGTTAAACAGTTTTTTGGGTTACTACATGATTCCATATGTGTTCATTTCATTGGCTTGATGTCTTCACTATTATTCTACAATGTAGAACACTTCACAAATAAAGGAAAACCCCCTGGAACGAGTAGGTGTGTCCAAACTGTTGACTGGTATTGTATGTATAACGTTACTAGATCATAAATGAACGTTAAGCAGCCAATCTTCCATTTACACATTGCTACCAGTCTGCGTGCGTGATACGTAGTCTATGAAATACAGTGATGACTGATAAACAAATGTTTTTTTAAAAAACAAACAGATGGTCCAGAAGACAACCAAAGACAAGTAGCCGTGTTGATATCCCAGTTGCCCCCCCGTCATGTTGATATCCCAGTTGCCCCCCCGTCATGTTGATATCCCAGTTGCCCCCCCGTCATGTTGATATCCCAGTTGCCCCGTCATGTTGATATCCCAGTTGCCCCGTCATGTTGATATCCCAGTTGCCCCGTCATGTTGATATCCCAGTTGCCCCGTCATGTTGATATCCCAGTTGCCCCGTCATGTTCAGAACTTTCATTTGTCTTAATGCCAACAGCATTAAGTGTCACATGCAGAAGTAAAAAGGAGCACTGGTCTGCCTGATCTAATGGTAAACTACCAGTGATGTGTTGGAAGACATTTTTCAGTCATGTCCATAAGTAAAGTCAAAATTCTAGTCATAGAAATACAATGAATAGAATGATTTTCTAGCCATTCTATTTCTAAAAGCACCAAATTGAAAATGTCAATGACACGCAGGCACTTCTGCGATGGTTGGAGGCGCACCAATTCACGTCCTGGTTTTCCAAAAACAAAGTCCTGTACGGTGAACCGAGCTGGTATGATGAGCAACCTGGCCTTGGGTCCCTGTAATTTAGTTGGTTCTGTGAACCACACTTGCATAACAAGTAAGCCTGCCTAGAGTTATGGCTTGGTGGGCTAACACAAGTTTAGGATTTAGCTCAGCAGGCTAACACAGTCCTGTCCCGGGGGTTCAAACCCACTCCAGTCACACCCTCCAACCCTGTTACACCCACCCATCCTCCCCCAACTCCAGCTCAAATTCCAGGTCCTCCTCCTCTATAAGTTCCAGGTCCTTCTCCACGATGTTGTCTCGACACCTCTCACACCTCTCCTCCTCCAGAGGGACCAGCAGTTCACAGATGGCCGCCCTCACACAAAGAACCGGCTCCATCACCTACCGGTAAAAACAGGACATTGTAAAAGATAAAATATATAAAAAAATTAAATAAAAAGGTATTGCACAATGACATGTTAAAAGATGCATTCTAGAGACTTTAGTCTGCTTTTACAAACACCTGAAGATATAGTTTGGAGTGCATTTTCAGTTCTTAAATAACATATTGAATGTATTGTCCAGGAGGTGTCCTGGTACATCAAGAGGTCTCACTACAGAAACAGGAGATAGACTAGTGTCCTGTCCAGGGGGTGTCCTGGTACATCAAGCTGTCTCACTACAGAAACAGGAGATCGACTCCTGTTATATGGGGTGTTCTGGTACATCAAGAGGTCTCACTACAGAAACAGGAGATAGACTAGTGTCCTGTCCAGGGGGTGTCCTGGTACATCAAGAGGTCTCGCTACAGAAACAGGTGATAGACTAGTGTCCTGTCCAGGGGGTGTCCTGGTACATCAAGCTGTCTCACTACAGAAACAGGAGATAGACTAGTGTCCTGTCCAGGGGGTGTCCTGGTACATCAAGCTGTCTCACTACAGAAACAGGAGATCGACTCCTGTTATATGGGGTGTTCTGGTACACCAAGCTGTCTCACTACAGAAACAGGTGACAGACTAGTGTCCTGTCCAGGGGGTGTTCTGGTACATCAAGCTGTCTCACTACAGAAACAGGAGATCGACTCCTGTTATATGGGGTGTTCTGGTACATCAAGAGGTCTCACTACAGAAACAGGTGATAGACTAGTGTCCTGTCCAGGGGGTGTCCTGGTACACCAAGCTGTCTCACTACAGAAACAGGTGACAGACTAGTGTCCTGTCCAGGGGGTGTCCTGGTACATCAAGCTGTCTCACTACAGAAACAGGAGATCGACTCCTGTTATATGGGGTGTTCTGGTACATCAAGAGGTCTCACTACAGAAACAGGATATAGACTAGTGTCCTGTCCAGGGGGTGTCCTGGTACACCAAGCTGTCTCACTACAGAAACAGGAGATCGACTCCTGTTATATGGGTTGTTCTGGTACATCAAGCTGTCTCACTACAGAAACAGGAGATCGACCCATAGGGCAGGATTCTTTCTGGCTCTCACCTCCATGCCCCTGTCCCCCAGGGCGGGCAGCCTGACGGGGAAGCCGGGGCAGACCATCAGGCTCTCCAGATCCAGCAGCAGAGTCACCAGCTGGGTGATGGTTCCGAGACGGGGAGGGTGGACCTCGTACAGGGGGTGGGTCAGCAGCAGGGGCTGGCCCTGTACCGTCACCTGGTTAAAGACGATGCACAATAACAAGCTCAACTCCTCCTTCAATAGTTCACAAGCTTAAAAAGGGGGGGGGAAGTTCAGTATTTTACAACAATGTTAGATGGTTCCTCACCCTGAAAAGTACTCAAATGGGGCCTGGACAAACTGTAATCCATGCTTCGGTTTTCTGTAAACAGACACTTGAAAACTTGCGAGGAACCATTCTAACATTAAGTTGTAAAATACGTTGGAGGTGAGGCTTTGGGTGCCGTCGGCCCAAAAGGAAAATCGGACTGATACAAAAGATAGGAGGTGTCACAGTTATGGATGGCGTTTCTGCCCTAAAGCCTTCATCAGTAACGAGACCAAAAGGACTAGTCAAAAGTAGTGCATTCATTTTAGGGAATTAGGGTGCCATCTTGAACACGGCCTAAGTTGAATTGAACTTTCCCTACCTGGAAGTATATTTTACCCCTACCTGGATGTCTCTTTTTCCCCCCCTACCTGGAAGTCTCTTTTCCCCCCTACCTGGAAGTCTCTTTTTCCCCCCCTACCTGGAAGTCTCTCTTTCCCCCCCTACCTGGAAGTCTCTCTTTCCCCCCCTACCTGGAAGTCTCTCTTTCCCCCCCTACCTGGAAGTCTCTCTTTCCCCCCTACCTGGAAGTCTCTCTTTCCCCCCCTACCTGGAAGTCTCTCTTTCCCCCCCTACCTGGAAGTCTCTTTTCCCCCCCTACCTGGAAGTCTCTCTTTCCCCCCCTACCTGGAAGTCTCTTTTCCCTACCTGGAAGCAGAAGCCAGGTTGGATCTGGAGAACTGTGTCAGCCATGGTAGAGAGTTTAGAGCACTGGAGGAGTTGTATTAGAGGTCCCCTGGCCATGACCCCTACCCAGTGGGCTGGTAGCACCGTGCGGCGCAGGGCCCTCAGGAACCCAAACAGAGCTGCCTCCCTCTCGTCACGACAGGACTCGCTGCCGTCGGCCAGACTGAAGGTCTCTGTGATCTAGAGGGACGGTGGGGGTAGAGGGAGGAGTGAAAGAGAGAGAGAGAGAGAGAGAGAGAGAAATGACAGATGAATGTGAGGAGAGATCAAAAACTGGGTTAAATACACGTGTCAAAATACTCCCAAACACTTGATCCGAGGTTAATTTGGTTTGCCCTGTACAGAGAACCAATCCAATCATGTCCATGATCGATGGAGAGAGAACCAATCCAATCATGTCCATGATCGATGGAGAGAGAGAACCAATCCAATCATGTCCATGATCGATGGAGAGAGAACCAATCAAATGGAGAGAGAGAACCAATCCAATCATGTCCATGATCGATGGAGAGAGAGAACCAATCCAATGGAGAGAGAGAACCAATCCAATCATGTCCATGATCGACGGAGAGAGAGAACCAATCCAATCATGTCCATGATCGATGGAGAGAGAACCAATCCAATGGAGAGAGAGAACCAATCCAATCATGTCCATGATCGATGGAGAGAGAGAACCAATCCAATGGAGAGAGAGAACCAATCCAATCATGTCCATGATCGACGGAGAGAGAACCAATCCAATCATGTCCATGATCGACGGAGAGAGAACCAATCCAATCATGTCCATGATCGATGGAGAGAGAGAACCAATCCAATCATGTCCATGATCGATGGAGAGAGAGAACCAATCCAATCATGTCCATGATCGATGGAGAGAGAGAACCAATCCAATCATGTCCATGATCGATGGAGAGAGAACCAATCCAATGGAGAGAGAGAACCAATCCAATCATGTCCATGATCGATGGAGAGAGAGAACCAATCCAATCATGTCCATGATCGATGGAGAGAGAGAACCAATCCAATCATGTCCATGATCGATGGAGAGAGAGAACCAATCCAATCATGTCCATGATCGATGGAGAGAGAGAACCAATCCAATCATGTCCATGATCGATGGAGAGAGAGAACCAATCCAATGGAGAGAGAGAACCAATCCAATCATGTCCATGATCGACGGAGAGAGAACCAATCCAATCATGTCCATGATCGATGGAGAGAGAGAACCAATCCAATCATGTCCATGATCGATGGAGAGAGAGAACCAATCCAATCATGTCCATGATCGATGGAGAGAGAGAACCAATCCAATCATGTCCATGATCGATGGAGAGAGAACCAATCCAATCATGTCCATGATCGATGGAGAGAGAACCAATCCAATCATGTCCATGATCGATGGAGAGAGAGAACCAATCCAATCATGTCCATGATCGATGGAGAGAGAGAACCAATCCAATCATGTCCATGATCGATGGAGAGAGAACCAATCCAATCATGTCCATGATCGATGGAGAGAGAGAACCAATCCAATCATGTCCATGATCGATGGAGAGAGAGAACCAATCCAATCATGTCCATGATCGATGGAGAGAGAGAACCAATCAAATCATGTCCATGATCGACGGAGAGAGAGAACCAATCCAATCATGTCCCTGATCGATGGAGAGAGAGAACCAATCCAATCATGTCCATGATCGACGGAGAGAGAGAACCAATCCAATCATGTCCATGATCGATGGAGAGAGAGAACCAATCAAATCATGTCCATGATCGACGGAGAGAGAGAACCAATCCAATCATGTCCATGATCGATGGAGAGAGAGAACCAATCCAATCATGTCCATGATCGATGGAGAGAGAGAACCAATCCAATCATGCCCATGATCGACGGAGAGAGAGAACCAATCCAATCATGTCCATGATCGATGGAGAGAGAGAACCAATCCAATCATGTCCATGATCGATGGAGAGAGAGAACCAATCCAATCATGTCCATGATCGATGGAGAGAGAGAACCAATCAAATCATGTCCATGATCGATGGAGAGAGAGAACCAATCCAATGGAGAGAGAGAACCAATCCAATCATGTCCATGATCGACGGAGAGAGAGAACCAATCCAATCATGTCCATGATCGATGGAGAGAGAGAACCAATCCAATCATGTCCATGATCGATGGAGAGAGAGAACCAATCCAATCATGTCCATGATCGATGGAGAGAGAGAACCAATCCAATCATGTCCATGATCGATGGAGAGAGAGAACCAATCCAATCATGTCCATGATCGATGGAGAGAGAGAACCAATCCAATCATGTCCAATGATCGATGGAGAGAGAACCAATCCAATCATGTCCATGATCGATGGAGAGAGAGAACCAATCCAATGGAGAGAGAGAACCAATCCAATCATGTCCATGATCGACGGAGAGAGAACCAATCCAATCATGTCCATGATCGATGGAGAGAGAGAACCAATCCAATGGAGAGAGAGAACCAATCCAATCATGTCCATGATCGATGGAGAGAGAACCAATCCAATCATGTCCATGATCGACGGAGAGAGAGAACCAATCAAATCATGTCCATGATCGATGGAGAGAGAGAACCAATCCAATGGAGAGAGAGAACCAATCCAATGGAGAGAGAGAACCAATCCAATCATGTCCATGATCGACGGAGAGAGAGAACCAATCCAATCATGTCCATGATCGATGGAGAGAGAACCAATCAAATGGAGAGAGAGAACCAATCCAATCATGTCCATGATCGACGGAGAGAGAGAACCAATCCAATGGAGAGAGAGAACCAATCCAATCATGTCCATGATCGATGGAGAGAGAGAACCAATCCAATGGAGAGAGAGAACCAATCCAATGGAGAGAGAGAACCAATCCAATCATGTCCATGATCGACGGAGAGAGAGAACCAATCCAATCATGTCCATGATCGATGGAGAGAGAGAACCAATCCAATGGAGAGAGAGAACCAATCCAATGGAGAGAGAGAACCAATCCAATCATGTCCATGATCGATGGAGAGAGAGAACCAATCAAATCATGTCCATGATCGATGGAGAGAGAGAACCAATCCAATCATGTCCAATGATCGATGGAGAGAGAACCAATCCAATCATGTCCATGATCGATGGAGAGAGAGAACCAATCCAATCATGTCCATGATCGACGGAGAGAGAGAACCAATCCAATCATGTCCATGATCGATGGAGAGAGAACCAATCCAATCATGTCCATGATCGATGGAGAGAGAGAACCAATCCAATGGAGAGAGAGAACCAATCCAATCATGTCCATGATCGATGGAGAGAGAGAACCAATCCAATCATGTCCATGATCGATGGAGAGAGAGAACCAATCAAATCATGTCCATGATCGATGGAGAGAGAGAACCAATCCAATCATGTCCAATGATCGATGGAGAGAGAACCAATCCAATCATGTCCATGATCGATGGAGAGAGAGAACCAATCCAATCATGTCCATGATCGATGGAGAGAGAGAACCAATCCAATCATGTCCATGATCGACGGAGAGAGAGAACCAATCCAATCATGTCCATGATCGATGGAGAGAGAACCAATCCAATCATGTCCATGATCGATGGAGAGAGAGAACCAATCCAATGGAGAGAGAGAACCAATCCAATCATGTCCATGATCGATGGAGAGAGAGAACCAATCCAATCATGTCCATGATCGATGGAGAGAGAGAACCAATCAAATCATGTCCATGATCGATGGAGAGAGAGAACCAATCCAATCATGTCCAATGATCGATGGAGAGAGAACCAATCCAATCATGTCCATGATCGATGGAGAGAGAGAACCAATCCAATCATGTCCATGATCGATGGAGAGAGAGAACCAATCCAATCATGTCCATGATCGATGGAGAGAGAGAACCAATCCAATCATGTCCATGATCGATGGAGAGAGAGAACCAATCCAATCATGTCCATGATCGACGGAGAGAGAGAACCAATCCAATCATGTCCATGATCGATGGAGAGAGAGAACCAATCCAATCATGTCCATGATCGATGGAGAGAGAGAACCAATCCAATCATGTCCATGATCGACGGAGAGAGAACCAATCCAATCATGTCCATGATCGATGGAGAGAGAGAACCAATCCAATCATGTCCATGATCGATGGAGAGAGAGAACCAATCAAATCATGTCCATGATCGATGGAGAGAGAGAACCAATCCAATCATGTCCATGATCGATGGAGAGAGAGAACCAATCCAATCATGTCCATGATCGATGGAGAGAGAGAACCAATCCAATCATGTCCATGATCGATGGAGAGAGAGAACCAATCCAATCATGTCCATGATCGATGGAGAGAGAGAACCAATCCAATCACGTCCATGATCGATGGAGAGAGAGAACCAATCCAATCATGTCCCTGATCGATGGAGAGAGAACCAATCCAATCATGTCCATGATCGATGGAGAGAGAGAACCAATCCAATCATGTCCCTGATCGATGGAGAGAGAACCAATCCAATCATGTCCATGATCGACGGAGAGAGAACCAATCCAATCATGTCCATGATCGATGGAGAGAGAGAACCAATCCAATGGAGAGAGAGAACCAATCCAATCATGTCCATGCTAAATAGAGTTAAGAACAAAGGGAGAGAGATTAAAAGAGAGGGACTGACGGACAGCTCACCTCTGGAGTGACATCATCAAGAGTGACATCATGGATGACCTCGGTGGTCACCCCAGGCATGACCTTTGACCCCGTGACCTCTGGCAGGTCAGGTGGTCCGAGGTGGATGACGGTTCGAGGTATCTCGGCGTACAGCTCTACTAGTTGTTCCTCCTCGGTGTAGTCCAGTGGGGCCGTCTCTGTCCTGCTCATACTGTACGGTGACGAGGGCTCAGTAAGGGGCTGGTGCAGAGGTGGACCTAGTTGCTGCACAGCTGTTGGTTCAGATGTCATGTAGTTAACTGACGGGGGTTCAACTGCAGGCTCCAGGACTGCGGAGGCCTTGGGAGAAAAATAAAATAAAAACATTGATGAGCTGGTTTTACTAAATCAATGGACTAGCTTGGTTTTACTAAAATAGATGGACTAGCTTGGTTTTACTAAAATAGATGGACTAGCTTGGTTTTACTAAAAATTGATGGACTAGCTTGGTTTTACTAAAAATTGATGGACTAGCTTGGTTTTACTAAAAATTGATGGACTAGCTTGGTTTTACTAAAATAGATGGACTAGCTTGGTTTTACTAAAAAATGATGGACTAGCTTGGTTTTACGCACCAAGCTGTGACAATGCAATAGATTCCCAGTAAAAAGTCCCATTCAGCACCAGCTATCGAATTTGTGAATACGGTGATGATGATGTGTGTGTGACTCACTACCTGAGAAGCGAGGCTGGGGCCAGGGGTGATGGTAATTTGGTTGCCGTTCATCCTGATGAACTGGAGGTTGCCATGGTCGCCCTGGTAACAGCTCTGCGGGTAGGGCTGGGGATAGGGCAGGGATTTTAATACAATTATACTATAGATGCATACATTCAGCATTATGGTCAATTGAAATTGGTGTAATGCATGCTGAACGTGGAACGAGGGAGTTTGTTGTGTTGAAAGTCTCTGCAAAAAAAAAAGTGTTCTATTGAAAAAAGTTTGGTTACTAGCGACATGGTTAACCTCAGTTGCTGGGACCGCTACATCTGTCCAGGGATCCTGTCAACTAATAGTTTGAAGAGCTGAATGGTAGCTCAGCTAGCTTAGCTGCTAACTCAATATCAAGCTAGCGAGGGTTTCCTTGACAACTTGAACACAGCCCGCAACACGTTTAGCCCTTGCGGGCCTGCGGAATGTCCCGGGCTTTGTGGCTGTCTAAATCCCCGTTGCTGGCGTTTCCATCAGATCTGCCCTGCCTGGAATTACATGGAGTACCAGCGATAGCCTACCATGACATCCAAAACTAAAATGGAGTACCAGCGATAGCCTACCATGACATCCAAAACTAACATGGAGTACCAGCGATAGCCTACCATGACATCCAAAACTAAAATGGAGTACCAGCGATAGCCTACCATGACATCCAAAACTAAAATGGAGTACCAGCGATAGCCTACCATGACATCCAAAACTAAAATGGAGTACCAGCGATAGCCTACCATGACATCCAAAACTAAAATGGAGTACCAGCGATAGCCTACCATGACATCCAAAACTAAAATGGAGTACCAGCGATAGCCTACCATGACATCCAAAACTAAAATGGAGTACCAGCGATAGCCTACCATGACATCCAAAACTAAAATGGAGTACCAGCGATAGCCTACCATGACATCCAAAACTAAAATGGAGTACCAGCGATAGCCTACCATGACATCCAAAACTAAAATGGAGTACCAGCGATAGCCTACCATGACATCCAAAACTAAAATGGAGTACCAGCGATAGCCTACCATGACATCCAAAACTAAAATGGAGTACCAGCGATAGCCTACCATGACATCCAAAACTAAAATGGAGTACCAGCGATAGCCTACCATGACATCCAAAACTAAAATGGAGTACCAGCGATAGCCTACCATGACATCCAAAACTAAAATGGAGTACCAGCGATAGCCTACCATGACATCCAAAACTAAAATGGAGTACCAGCGATAGCCTACCATGACATCCAAAACTAAAATGGAGTACCAGCGATAGCCTACCATGACATCCAAAACTAACATGGAGTACCAGCGATAGCCTACCATGACATCCAAAACTAAAATGGAGTACCAGCGATAGCCTACCATGACATCCAAAACTAAAATGGAGTACCAGCGATAGCCTACCATGACATCCAAAACTAAAATGGAGTACCAGCGATAGCCTACCATGACATCCAAAACTAAAATGCAGTACCAGCGATAGCCTACCATGACATCCAAAACTAAAAGACGGAGTAATGGAGAGTTTCTTGATCACAGGTGGGGAGAAAAAAAAGAGTGTTCTACAAGCAGTTGCTACCTTTACATTTAAGCAGATGCTCTTATCAAGAGCGAATCACATGAGCAATTAGGGATACGTGCAAAGCTGTCAAGGCAAAAAGGGTGGCTACCTTGAAGAATCTCCGATACAAAATATATTTTGATCTCTCTAATTCTCTCTTTCTTTCTCTCTCTTGGAGGACCTGAGCCCTAGGACCATGCCTCAGGACTAACTGGCATGATGACTCCTTGCTGTGCCCAGTCCACCTGTCCGTGCTGCTGCTCCAGTTTCAACTGTTCTGCCTGCGGCTATGGAATCCTGACCTGTTCACCGGACTTGCTACCTGTCCCAGACCTGCTGTTTTCAACTCTCTAGAGACAGCAGGAGCGGTAGAGATACTCTGAATGATCGGCTATGAAAAGCCAACTGACGTTTACTCCTGAGGTGCTGACTTGCTGCACCCTCGACAACTACTGTGATTATTATTATTTGTTCTGTTATAATCTCCACCTGGCACAGCCAGAAGAGGACTGGCCACCCCTCATAGCCTGGTTCCTCTCTAGGATGGGTTTCTGTACAGCACTTTGAGATATCAGCTGATGTATTTATAAAGCCCTTCATACATTTGATTTGATACTTATGTAAATGTGATATTTCAGGTTTTTTTTAACCCGTTTTTGCCTAGCAAAATGTTTGAAAGGTCAAGGGGTCAAAATCCTTTTCAAATGCACAGTGTATGTACACACACAGTATGTATGCATACGTACAGTTGAAGTTGGACGTTTACATACACCTTAGCCAAATACATTTACTCACTTTTTCACAATTCCTGACATTTAATCAGAGTAAAAAATCCCTGTCTTAGGTCAGTTAGGATCACCACTTTATTTTAAGAATGTGAAATGTCAGAATAATAGTAGAGACAATGATTTATTTCAGCTTTTATTTCTTTCATCACATTCCCAGTGGGTCAGAAGTTTACATACACTCAATTAGTATTTGGTAGCATTGCCTTTAAATTGTTTAACTTGGGTCAAACGTTTCGGGTAGCCTGTTGTTCTGGGATTGATTTGCACAAGTACGTTCATCTCTAGGAGACAGAACGCGTCTCCTTCCTGAGCGGTATGATGGCTGCGTGGTCCCATGGTGTTTATACTTGCGTACTATTGTTTGTACAGATGAACATGGTACCTTCAGACGTTTTGAAATTACTCACAAGGATGAACCAGACTTGTGACGGTCTACATTTTTTTTGCTGAGGTCTTGGCTGATTTATTTTGATTTTCCCGTGATGTCAAGCAAAGAGGCACTGAGTTTGAAGGTAGGCCTTGAAATACATCCACAGATACACCTCCAATTGATTCAAATGAGCTCAATTAGCCTATCAGAAGCTTCTAAAGCCATGACATCATTTTCCAAGCTTTATATAGGCACAGTCAACTTAGTGTATGTAAACTTCTGACCCACTGGAATTGTGATACAGTGAATTATAAGTGAAATAATCTGTCTCTAAACAATTGTTAGACAAATGACTTGTGTCATGCATAAAGTAAATGTCATAACCGACTTGCCAAAACTATTGTTTGTTAATTAACAAGAAATTAGTGGAGTTAAAAAGTTTTAATGACTCCAACCTAAGTGTATGCAAAACTTCCGACTTCAACTGTACATTCGTATGCGTTGTTGGTCCTTACCTGAACACAGCTGCTGGGGTAGGGTTCCTCTGACCCAGATACACCACTACTGGGGTTTACAGGCATATAGGATGGAGACATCTAGAACCAGAGGAAGATAAAGAAACATCATATTGTGCAGGATAACAAATTCTGCGGCACAACTAAAATGTCCTTATTAATTCATTGCAAATCATCCATTTTGTGACATTTTAAAAATAAATATATATATAAATAAATATAAATAAATATATATAAAAATATATATAAAAATAAATATAAATAAATAAATAAATAAAATATATATACAAATATATATAAAAATAAATATATATAAATAACTATATAAATAAATAAATAAAAATATATATATAAATAAATATATATAAATAAATATATATATAAAAATAAATATATATAAATATATATAAATAAATAAATAGATATAAATAAATAGATATAAATAAATAAATATATATATATAAATAAATATATAAATAATATATAAACAAATAAATATAAATAAATATAAATAAATAAATAAATAAAAATATATATAAAAATAAATATATATAAATAAATATATATAAATAAATAAATAGATATAAATAAATAAATAAATAGATATAAATAAATAAATATATATATAAATAAATATATAAATAATATATAAACAAATAAATATATAAATAAATAAATATATATATATAAATATATAAATAAATAAATATATATAAATAAATATATAAATAATATATAAACAAATAAATATATAAATAATATATAAACAAATAAATATATAAACAAATAAATATATAAATAAATATATAAATAATATATAAATAAATAAATAAATATATATTAAATGGAAGTTATTTGAACTATTTTAATAGTTGGATAGTTCCTTACTCATGATAATTACGTGTGTACACCTTTAAGAGTGTTCCGCAAATTAAAAAAAACAAAGTTTCACTAAAATAGATATTTAGTTATGAAACATTGGAGACAAGATGGTTTTCTGTAAAAAAAAGGTGCAACCGTGGACACAAAGCAACGCTCCATTTGTTTCTATGGCAGAGGCTATGGTACAGCTAAGCCTAAAATCAGACTTGCCTGTGCTAATGGTTCTCCCCTTTGTTCCTCAAATTATCCTAATGTAACAGCAGCCTGAGCACACTGGACTGGACACAGCGATACACATGTCACCATTTAACGTATTACCTGACCTGATGCTCCCAAGTCTCAATTATATGTGCATTCCACCTGTCACATTTACAAGTGAGTGTTACATTTTTTTAAAATCAAGATTAAGAAAAGTTCCTCCAGGGTCCAACCGAGAGAGCCCCCCTCCGGGGCCCAACCGAGAGAGCCCCCCTCCAGGGCCCAACCGAGAGAGCCCCCCTCCAGGGCCCAACCGAGAGAGCTCCTCCGGGGCCACATGGAGCGGCTGGGGATCCCCGACGAGGTTTGAAAACCCCTGATGTACAACAGAGGTCTCTAACGGGCGGCCCATGGGCCAGATGGGGCTTGAAAGCCGATTTAACGTGCCCCGTTAAAGGACAGAACAAAGATATGGGGGTGTGTCCCAATAAGCTCTCCTTCCTCCTGAAGTGTGCACTCGTTCACTACTACCCAAAATGTAAAATTATTGGATAGGTATAGGGCATGGGCTAGGGGTGTCCATATTACCGACCATTTCCTTTCAAATCCATGAAGGAAAGTGCACACTTCAGAAGAAAGGCTAGGTTATTGGGACACAACCACAGAGATCGTCAGAGCTTACCTGAGGTATTTGTTCAGGCACGTCGTCGTCGTACTCCTGTAGTTCCGCCCATCCTTCTCCATCTTCTCCCCCTCCCCCAGGGCTGTGCTCCAACGACTGGGTGGTAACGGTGTAGACTGGTTCCTCTTCCTCCTCAGTCTCGTCCGTCTCTGTCGTATCACTCGAGGAGACCTGGCTCCATACTCGTCTCCTCCGTTTGGTGAAGTGTTTAGGGGGCCGACCACGTCCCCTCCCTGTCCCAACTGTTGATCCACTTCCTGGTTTTACCATACGCCATTTTGAAAGTGTCCTTCCTAATAGTACATATCCTGCTCCACGCCCTACTACAGTTCCTGGTGAAATAGGAACACTTCCTGGAAGTACACTTCCTAGTCCAATGGGAACACACTGGCCACCTGGGTCTTCTGTCAGGTGTTTCTTAAAGAAGCTCCCCATTAAGTCCCTTTTGGTGGGCTGTAGGGAGAAGACTTGTAATTACAAATACATACATACTACTGACAGCATAACGTCTATAAGAGGCATTCAGACTGTGTGTGTGTGTGTGTGTGTGTGTGTGTGAAATACAATTTAAAATCATATATGAAAAACAAATGTCACGAGATTTAGCGAAATAAACTAACACAAATTGAAAACACATTCTCTTAACCACCACATACCATAACCAAAAAAAGTACCATATACCATAAAGAACCATGAACCAAATACCATACAAAACCATAAAGAACCATACAGAACCATAAAGAACCATAAAGAACCATAAAGAACCATAAACCATAAAGAACCATAAAGAACCATAAACCATAAAGAACCATAAAGAACCAGATACCATAAAGAACCATAAAGAACCAGATACCATAAAGAACCATAAAGAACCAGATACCATAAAGAACCATAAAGAACCATAAAGAACCATAAACCATAAAGAACCATAAAGAACCGTATACAGTAGAAGTCGGAAGTTTACACTCAGGTTGGAGTCATTAAAACTCGTTTTTCAAACACTCCACACGTGTCTTGTCAAAGTAGGACATCTACTTTGTGCATTCCACAAGTTATTTTTCCAAGAATTGTTTACAGACCGATTGTATCACAATTCCAGTGGGTCAGAAGTTTACATACACTAAGTTGACTGTGCTTTTAAACAGCTTGGAAAATTCCAGAAAATTATGTCATGGCTTTAGAAGCTTCTGATAGGCTAATTGACATCATTTGAGTCAATTGGAGGTGTGAAAAAAATCAGTGCCTCTTTGCTTGACATCAAGGGAAAATCAAAAGATATCAGCCAAGACCCCCCCCACAAAATTGTAGACCTCCACAAGCAAATTCCAAACACCTGAAGGTACCACGTTCATCTGTACAAATAATAGTACGCAAGTATAAACACCATGGGACCACGCAGCCGTCATACCGCTCAGGAAGGAGACGCATTCTGTCTCCTAGAGATGAACGTACTTTGGTGCAAAAAGTGCAAATCAATCCCAGAACAACAGCAAAAAAGACCTTCTGAAGATGCTGGAGGAAACAGGTACAAAAGTATCTATATCCACAGTGAAACGAGTTCTATATCGACATAACCTGAAAGGCCGCTCAGCAAGGAAGAAGCTACTGCTCCAAAACAGCCATAAAAAAGCCAGACTACGGTTTGCAACTGCACATGGGGACAAAGATCATACTTTTGGGAGAAATGTCCTCTGGTCTGATGAAACAAAAATAGAACTGTTTGGCCATAATGACCATCGTTATTTTTGGAGGAAAAATGGAGAGCCTTGCAAGACGTAGAACACCATCCCAACCGTGAAGCCCGGGGGTGGCAGCATCATGTTGTGGGGGTGCTTTGCTGCAGGAGGGACTGGTGCACTTCACAAAATAGATGGCATCATGAGGCAAGAAAATTATGTGGATATTTTGAAGCAACATCTCAAGACATCAGTCAGGAAGTTAAAGCTTGGTTGCAAATGGGTCTTCCAAATGGACAATGACCCCAAGCATACTTCCAAAGTTGTGGAAAAATGGCTTGAGGCCAACAAAGTCAAGGTATTGGAGTGGCCATCACAAAGTCCTGACCTCAATCCTATGGAACATTTGTGGACAGAACTGAAAAAGCGTGTCGAGCAAGGAGGCCTACAAACCTGACTCCGTTACACCAGCTCTGTCAGAAATAATGGGCCAAAATTCACCCAATTTATTGTGGGAAGCTTGTGTAAGGCTACCCGAAACGTTTGACCCAAGTTAAACAATGTAAAGGCAATGCTACCAAATACTAATTGAGTAAATGTATGTACACTTCTGACCCACTGAGAATGTGATTAAATAAATCATTGCTGAAATAAATAATTCTCTCTAATATTATTCTGACATTTCACATTCTTAAAATAAAGTGGTGGTTTCCTCCGAAACATTGGTGCGGCTGGCTTCCGGGTTGGATGGCGCTGTGATAGTAACTACTAACAATTGGATACCACGAAATTTGGGAGAAAAGGGAGTAAAACATGTATTTTTTAATAATAAATGAGGTGGTGATCCTAACTGACCTAATACAGGGAATTTTTACTAGGATTAAATGTCAGGAATTGTGACAAACTGAGTTTAAATATATTTGGCTAAAGTGTATGTAAACTTCCGACTACAACTGTACCATAACCATAACCATATGTACCATAAATGTACCAAATACACCAGAACAACACGTACCATAACAATATGTACCATAAAGAACCATATGTACCGTAAATAACCATATATACCATAACTATATGTACCATAAAGAGCTGTATGTACCATAAAGAACCATATGTACCATACATAAACATACACCATAACTATATGTACCATAAATAACCATACACCAGAACCATATGTACCATACATAATAAAATGTACCACAAAGAGCCATATGTACCATAAAGAACCATACATCAGAGCCATATGTACCATTAAGAAGCATACGCCATAACCATATGTACCATTAAGAAGCATACGCCAGAACCATATAGAACCATACACCAGAACCATATGTACCATAAAGAATCATATGTACCACATATAACCAACCGTATGTACCATGTATTACCATATGTACCATATATTACCATATGTACCATACCTATCCATATGGAACCATACACCAGAACCATATGTACCATATATAACCATACACCGGAACCATATGTACCATATATTTTCATATGTACCATATATTTCCAGATGTGCCATATATAACCATATATTACCATATGTACCATATGCCCATATGTTCCATATATACCAATATGGACCATATATGACCATATGTACCCTGAATAACCATACACCGGAACCATATGTACCCCGAAGAACCATACACCAGAACCATATGTACCATAAATAACCATATGTACCATATAGTACCATATATGCCCATATGTACCCTAAAGAACCATACACCAGAACCATATAGAACCATATGTACCATATATGACCATACACCAGAACCATATGTACCATATATGACCATACACCAGAACCATATGTACCATACAGAACCATACACCAGAACCATATGTGCCATATATGACCATACACCAGAACCATATGTACCATATATGACCATACACCAGAACCATATGTACCATACAGAACCATATGTGCCATATATGACCATACACCAGAACCATATGTACCATACAGAACCATACACCAGAACCATATGTACCATACAGAACCATACACCAGAACCATATGTGCCATATATGACCATACACCAGAACCATATGTACCATATATGACCATACACCAGAACCATATGTACCATACAGAACCATACACCAGAACCATATGTACCATACAGAACCATACACCAGAACCATATGTACCATACAGAACCATACACCAGAACCATATGTACCATACAGAACCATATGTACCATACAGAACCATACACCAGAACCATATGTACCATACAGAACCATACACCAGAACCATATGTACCATACAGAACCATATGTACCATACAGAACCATACACCAGAACCATATGTACCATACAGAACCATATGTACCATACAGAACCATATGTATCCTAAATAACCATACACCAGAACCATATAGAACCATATGTACCATACAGAACCATACACCAGAACCATATGTGCCATATATGACCATACACCAGAACCATATGTGCCATATATGACCATACAGCTGAACCATATGTACCATACAGAACCATACACAAGAACCATATGTACCATATAGAACCATATGTACCATACATAACCATACACCAGAACCATACACCAGAACCATATGTACCATACAGAACCATACACCAGAACCATATGTACCATACAGAACCATACACCAGAACCATATGTACCATACAGAACCATACACCAGAACCATATGTACCATACAGAACCATATGTACCATACAGAACCATATGTACCATACAGAACCATATGTACCATACATAACCATACACCAGAGACATATGTACCATACATAACCACATGTACCATACATAACCATATGTACCATACAGAACCATACACCAGAGTCATATGTACCATACAGAACCATACACTGAAGCCATATGTACCATACAGAACCATACACCAGAGCCATATGTACCATACATAACCATATGTACCATACATAACCATATGTACCATACAGAACCATACACCAGAGCCATATGTACCACACATAACCATATGTACCATACATAGCCATATGTACCATACATAACCATACACCAGAGCCATATGTACCATACATAACCATATGTACCATACATATCCATATGTACCATACATCACCATACACCAGAACCATATGTACCATGCAGAACCATACACCAGAACCATATGTACCATGCAGAACCATATGTACCATACATAACCATACACCAGAACCATATGTACCATACACCAGAACCATATGTACCATACACCAGAGCCATATGTACCATACACCAGAACCATATGTACCATATTAAGACAGCGGCGGTACTTGCACTTCTGTTTCTTTTTGTTGGCCCCGCCGTTCTTGGGCTTGTCCAGGCAGTAGACACATTTACCACAATCTGTACGCCGACAGGGAGCACACTGACCACAGCCCTGAGTACGCTTCTTTAATTTACCCTGGGAGAGAAAGGAGAGAAACACATAAAGAGGTCGTCGTACCTGGGCGAGTGAGCAGGGGGGGGGGAAGAGAGGGGTAAGAATGCCATCTGGGACTCAAGTCTTCCACGGACTCACCGTTATACGTGAGATGTTAGTCGGTTCCTGCGGCGGCTCTTCAGAGTCACTTCCCTCGCTGTGGTTATACACCTGTAGGATGACAACAGGAAGAGAAATGTCACTCAAAACACATCTAGGGTTGTCACCTTGGATGCATCCCAAGTAGCACCGGATTCCCTACAGTGACTTTTTACACATTTTGTGATTGCAGTCCGAATTAAAAACAGATTACATTTAGATTTTGTGGTCACTGGCCAACACACACACACACACACACGTCAAAGTGGAATTGTGTTTTTTTTCTATTTGACATAATTAACTAAATATGAAAATGCATAAATGTCTTGTCAAATATTAAACTCCTTTGTTATGACAAGCCTAAATAAGTTCAGGGGTAAAAATGTGCTTAACAAGTCACATAATAAGATGCATGGACTCAATAATAGTGTTTAACATGATTTTTCAATGACATCTCTGTACCCCCACACATACATCTGTAGGATCCCTCAGTCAAGCAGTGAATGTCAAACACAGATTCAACAACAAAAGACCAGGGAGGTTTTCCAATGCCTCACAAAGAAGGGTTTGCCTGTTCTAGAATCTATTTTAGTATTCCAAAATCCAGTGAAGTTATTTTTTCTACGACCAGTACCAAAGTCCTTCACAGATTGCTCAGTTTGGTCGGGGGGCCAGCTCTAGGAAGAGTCTTGGTGATTCCAAACGTATTCCATTTAAGAATGTTGGAGACCACTTGGGGACCTTCAATTCTGCAGACATTTTTCGGTACCCTTCCCCAGATCTGTGCCTCGACACAATCCTGTCTCTGAGCTCAACAGGCAATTCTTTCGAACTCAAAGCTTAGCTTTTTTTTACTCTGACATGCACTGTGGGACCTTATATAGACAGGTGTGAGCCTTTCCAAATCATGTCCAATCAATTGAATTTACCGCAGGTGGACTCCAATCAACTTGTAGAAACATCTCAAGGATGATCAATGGAAACAGGATGCACCTGAACTCAATTTCGAGTCTCATAGCAAAGGGTCTGAAAACTTATGTAAATACTGTATTTTTAAAAATACATTTCTAAACACCTGTTTTCGCTTTTGGTCATTATGGGGTATTGTGTTTAGATGGATGAGACTTTTTTTGTATAGTTTAATCCATTTTAGAATAAGATTAACGTAACAAAATGTGGAAGGGAAGGGGTCTGAATACTTTCCGAAATCACTGTATACACACATCACATGACACAATGTGGACACCTGCTTGTCGAACATCTCGTTCCAAAATCATGGGCATTAATATGGAGTTGGTTCCCCCCTTCGCTGCTACAACAGCCTCCACTCTTCTGGGAAGGCTTTCCACTAGATGTTGGGACATTGCTGCTATAGCAGCCTCCACTCTTCTGGAAAGGCTTTCCACTAGATGTTGGGACATTGCTGCTATAACAGCCTCCACTCTTCTGGGAAGGCTTTCCACTAGATGTTGGAACATTGCTGCTATAACAGCCTCCACTCTTCAGGGAAGGCTTTCCACTAGATGTTGGAACATTGCTGCTGGAACTCGCTTCCATTGGAAGCCACAAGAGCATTAGTGAGGTCGGGCTATATTATATGATGTTGGGAAATTAGACCTGGCTCGCTGTCGGCATTCCAATTCATCCCAAAGGTGTTCGATGGGGGTTGAGGTCAGGGCTCTGTGCAGGTCAGTCAAGTTCGTCCACGGGGGCCTCCAGAGTGGTGCAGTGGTCTAAGGCACTGCATCGCAATTGCTAGCTGTGCCACTAGAGATCCTGGTTCCGAGTCCAGGCTCTGTCGCAGCCGGCCGCGACCGGGAGACCTGTGGGGCGGTGCACAATTGCTTCCGGGTAAAGCGGGCATTGTGTCAAGAAGCAGTGTGGCTTGGTTGGGTCGTGTTTCGGAGGACGCATGGCTCTCCCGAGTCCGTACGGGAGTTGCAGCGATGAGATAAGACTAGCTACTAAATGGATACCACGAAATTAGGGAGAAGGGGTAAAATAAAAATATATATAATATTAATAATAATAATAATAATAATAATAATAATAATAATAATAATAATAATAATATTCTTCCACACCGATCTCAACAAAGAATTTCTGTATGGACCTCGCTTTGTGCATTGTCATGCTGAAACAGGAACGGGCCTTCCCCAAACTGTTGCCACAAGGTTGGAAGCACAGAATCATCTAGAATGTATGCTGTATGCTGTAGCGTTAAGATTTCCCTTCACTGGAACGAAGGGGCCTGAACCATGAAAAACAACCCCAGACCATTATTCCTCCTCCACCAAACTTTAAAGTTGGCACTATGCATTCAGGTAACATGAGGAATGACTACCATCTCTGTACCCCACACATACAGATAATTGTAAGGTCCCTCAGTCGAGCTGTGAATTTTAAACACAGATTCAACCGCAAAAACCAGGGAAGTTTACCAATGCCTTGCAAAGGGATACTTATTGGTAGATGGGTACAAAACTAAAACAGCAGACATTGAATATCGCTCAGTTTAAAGGCTGTGATGGGAGAAAACTGAGGATGGATCAACATTATATAGTGACTCTACAATACTAACCTACATGACACAGTGAAACTAAAGAAGCCTGTACAGAATAAAAAATATTCCAAAACATGAATCCTGTTTGCAACAAGGCACTACAGTAAAACTGCAACAAATGTGGCAAAGCAATTCACCTTTTTTCCTGAATACAAAGTATCACGTTTGGGGCAAATCCAATACATGAGTCCCACTCTCCATATTTTCAAGCGTAGTGGTGGCTGCATCATGTCATGAGTATGCTTGTAATCGTTAAAGGCTCCCGAGTGGCGCAGCATTCTGAGGCACTGCATCTCAGTGCAAGAGGCATCACTACAGTCCATGGTTCACATCCGGCCGTGATTGGGAGTCCCATAGGGCGGCGCACAATTGGCCCAGCGTCTTCCGGGTTTGGCCAGGGGTAGGCCATCATTGTAAATAAGAATTTGTTCTTAACTCACATGCCTAGTTCGGTTAAAGGTTAAATGTAAAAAAAAAAATATACAAACATTTAAGGACTGGAGAGTTTTTAAGGATAAAAAAATCCAAACGGAATGGAGCACAGGCAAAATCCTAGAGGGAAAACCTGGTTCAGTCTGTTTTCCACCAGACACTAGGAGATGAATTCACCTTTCAGCAGGACAATAACCTAAAACCCAATGCCAAATCTACACTGGAGATGCTTACCAAGGAGACAGTGAATGTTCCTGAGTGGCCGAGTTACAGTTTTGTCTTAAATCTGCTTGAAAATCTATGGCAAGACATGATGGTTGCCTAGCAATGACCAGCAAACAATTTGACCAACAAACAATTTATTGAATAATTTTGAAAAAAATAAATGGCCAAATATTGTATAATCCAGGTGTGGATAGCTCTTAGAGATTTACCAAGAAAGACCCAAAGCTGTAATCGCTGCCAAAGCTGATTCTAACATGTATTGACTCAAGGGTGTGAATACTTATGTAAATTACATATTTCTGCATTTCATTTTAAAAATACATTCAAACAGTCCCCCCAAAATTATTACTTTTGTCATTATGGGATATTGTGTGTAGATGGGTGAAAAAAAATATTGAATCCATTTTTTAATTCAGACTAACACCAAAACATGTGGAAAAAGTCAAGGGGTTTGAATACTTTCTGAAGGCACTGTATATAGTGCACTATACTATATAGGGCATATGGTGCCAGTTGGGGCACAGGCCTTGTCACACACCTAATAATAATGCACTGTATCCATGTGGGTGGTGTCCCTCAAGGCTCTACTCTCAGGTCCTCTGCGTTTCATTATTTATATAATTGAGTGGCATATCCATTATATAGGTGACGACAGACAACGTCTTAGCCTCCCATTAGAAAGAAGTCTTCTGAACTCAATGGGACTTCCTGGTTAAATAAATACGTTTAATATTTTTAAAAAACTCACAATTTTCTCTGGCTTCCACTCTACTTCCTCCTCCTTCTCTTTCACCCGTACCTTCTGTAAAAAGACATGGGTTTGCTAGCCTATGCAATTGTTTTATTTGCCGAGTATATAGTGTTTACACCCCTCTTACGCTAAATTCATAAATCTAAGGGTTAGACCCACCCGTACACCAACTGACTTAATTGTCCCCATGGGGAACATTTTGTTGCAGTGTCAAGTACACGTTTAACGTGGCGTTTAAATACAAAACTAAATGGACAAACACCCATATTAAAATAAATTCATAAATACAAACCTTTCTCTGTGGTTTCAACTGTTGTTTTTCTTCCTCTTTAACCTTCTGGAAGATTACACATCATGAGAAATTCAATTGACATATCATCCAAATGCTTTTTTGGTACGCAAGGACAGTGACAACCAAAACCAATCAATTACCATCAATTCAGTCAATCAACAAATACCTGTTGAGGAGTCCTCATCTTCTTCTGTGGCTTTTCTTCTACTTCTTCCTCCTCCTCCTCTTCTTCCTCCTCCTCTTCCTCCTCCTCCTCTTCCAGTTCTTTCACAGATTCTTTCATCTTGGCTTTTCTCTGTGGGGACAACAGAACAATATTGACCTTATCTGTGGCCTACAATTGTGACTTTCCCCAAATCCCGATTGGAGGATTCATGGATTTCCTGCTAATTCCATCCTGAATGCAGGATGTCTTCCAACAGAGTGTTACATATATATATTTTTTTAATTATCTCCAGCGCATTCAGAACGGATTCAGACCCCTTGATATTTTGTTATGTTATATATATATATATATAACATTTATTTAATACATTTTACAATATATAGACTAACACCAAAATATATATATATATATATTGTAAAATGTATTAAATAAATGTTTTTTTCATCAATCCACACACAACCCCATAACGACAAAGCGAAAGCGTTTTTTTTAAATAAATGCTAGCACATTTATTAACAATAAAAAAACAGAAAAACCTTATTTACATAAGTATTCAGACCCTTCGCTATGAGTCTCAAAAATGAGCTCAGGTGCATCCTGAACCTTCCAGAAGGACAACCATCTCTGCAACACTCCACCAATCAGGAGTTTATGGTAGAGTGGCCAGACGGAAGCCACTACTCAGTAAAAGGCACATGACAGCCCACTTGGAGTTTGCCAAAAGGAACCTAAAGGACTCTCAGACCATGAGAAACAAGATTCTCTGGTCTGATAAAACCAAGATTGAACTCTTCGGCCTGAATGCCAAGCGTCACGTCTGGAGGAAACCTCGCACCATCCCTACGGTGAAGCATGGTGGTGGCAGCATCATCATGCTGTGGGGATGTTTTTCAGTGGCAGGGACTGGGAGACGAGTCAGGATCGAGGCAAATACGAACAGAACAAAGTACAGAGAGATCCTTGATGGAAACCTGCTCCAGAGCACTCAGGACCTCAGACTGGGGGGGGGTCACCTGCCAACAGGACATTGACCCTAAGCAAACAGCCAAGACAACGCGTGATTGACCCAGCCAGAGCCCGGACTTGAACCCGATCAAACATCTCTGGAGAGATCTGAAAATAGCTGTTCAGCAACGCTCCCCATCAAACCTGACAGCTTGAGAGAAACTCCCCAAATACAGGTGTGCCAAGCTTGTCGTGTCATACCCAAGAAGACTCGAGGCTGTAATCGCTGCCAAAGGTGCTTCAACAAAGTACTGCGTAAAGGGTCTAAATACTTATGTAAAAGTATTATATAATTTATTTTAAATTAGTAACAAAATTGTAAAAAACGTTTTTCTTTGTCATTATGGGGTATTGTGTGTAGACTGTTGAGGTGTAACTTTGCATTAGGACTTTTGATGTCTATGCAAATCCCTAATGTCCAGGTGGTTGTTTATGCTACCCTACCCTTCCAGAAAGAAAACCAAAATAACAATTGTTCCTCTTTGAAAAGCTTTGTTAGTTAAAAATTGTAATTTAAAGTTTACTTCCTAAATTGACTGGAATTGAAATGAAAATGGTCCAACCCTACATCTTACCGATATACTAGGTCTCCTGGTGACCTTGGTTGATTTGTGTCCAAACCGCTTACGCTTCATCTGAAAAACAAACCAAGAGCAGATGAGGAGTACCTTATCAAAACACACATCATAAAAAAACATGCTAATTCCATCTGGAATTAATACTTATAATTATTATTTTTTTTAAGTATATTTTTGGAGTGCTGTCAATTTCATTCATTTAGTACGCCTCCCCAATGGCAACACTTTCCCTATATAGTGCACTACTTTCTACCAGAACCCTATGGGCCCTGATCAGAAGTAGTGCAATAAATAGGCAATAGGGTGCCATTTGGGATGCGCACACTTAAAATATGGTATACATTAAAAACCACCTTAGCGTACCTTAGTGTAAAGTGGAGTCAGGTTAAAAAGCGTACCTTAGTGTAAAGTAGAGTCAGGTTAAAAAGCGTACCTTAGTGTAAAGTAGAGTCAGGTTAAAAAGCGTACCTTAGCGTAAAGTGGAGGCAGGTTAAAAAGCGTACCTTAGTGTAAAGTAGAGTCAGGTTAAAAAGCGTACCTTAGTGTAAAGTAGAGTCAGGTTAAAAAGCGTACCTTAGTGTAAAGTAGAGTCAGGTTAAAAAGCGTACCTTAGTGTAAAGTAGAGTCAGGTTAAAAAGCGTACCTTAGTGTAAAGTGGAGTCAGGTTAAAAAGCGTACCTTAGTGTAAAGTGGAGTCAGGTTAAAAAGCGTACCTTAGTGTAAAGTGGAGTCAGGTTAAAAAGCGTACCTTAGTGTAAAGTGGAGTCAGGTTAAAAAGCGTACCTTAGTGTAAAGTGGAGTCAGGTTAAAAAGCGTACCTTAGTGTAAAGTAGAGTCAGGTTAAAGAGCGTACCTTAGTGTAAAGTGGAGTCAGGTTAAAAAGCGTACCTTAGTGTAAAGTGGAGTCAGGTTAAAAAGCGTAACTTAGTGTAAAGTGGAGTCAGGTTAAAGAGCGTACCTTAGTGTAAAGTGGAGTCAGGTTAAAAAGCGTACCTTAGTGTAAAGTGGAGTCAGGTTAAAGAGCGTACCTTAGTGTAAAGTGGAGTCAGGTTAAAAAGCGTACCTTAGTGTAAAGTAGAGTCAGGTTAAAAAGCGTACCTTAGTGTAAAGTGGAGTCAGGTTAAAAAGCGTACCTTAGTGTAAAGTAGAGTCAGGTTAAAAAGCGTACCTTAGTGTAAAGTGGAGTCGTGCCGCTGTTGCCAAATTCCTCTTCTTTGAACTCCAGTTGTTTCCCCCCTAGAACCCATTTATCCCCTCCCACCTGAGGACAGACCGACCAGCACAACACAGTCACTACAGCACACTACAGGAAGGGAAGGGAGGGACATAGCAACCAACACAACACAGTCACTACAGCACACTACAGGAAGGGAAGGGAGGGACATAGCAACCAGCACAACACAGTCACTACAGCACACTACAGGAAGGGAAGGGAGGGACATAGCAACCAGCACAACACAGTCACTACAGCACACTACAGGGAGGGAAGGGAGGGACAGAGCAACCAGCACAACACAGTCACTACAGCACACTACAGGAAGGGAAGGGAGGGACATAGCAACCAGCACAACACAGTCACTACAGCACACTACAGGAAGGGAACGGAGGGACATATCAACCAGCACAACACAGTCACTACCGCACACTACAGGAAGGGAAGGGAGGGACATAGCAACCAGCACAACAGTCACTACAGCACACTATGGGAGGGGAGGGACATAGCAACCAGCACAACACAGTCACTACAGCACACTACAGGAAGGGAAGGGAGGGACATAGCAACCAGCACAACACAGTCACTACAGCACACTACAGGAAGGGAAGGGAGGGACATATCAACCAGCACAACACAGTCACTACAGCACACTACAGGAAGGGAGGGAAGGGACAGAGCAACCAGCACAACACAGTCACTACAGCACACTACAGGAAGGGAGGGAAGGGACATAGCAACCAGCACAACAGTCACTACAGCACACTACAGGAAGGGAAGGAAGGGACATAGCAACCAGCACAACACAGTCACAACAGCACACTACAGGAAGGGAAGGAAGGGAGGGACATAGCAACCAGCACAACACAGTCACAACAGCACACTACAGGAAGGGAGGGAAGGGAGGGACATAGCAACCAGCACAACACAGTCACAACAGCACACTACAGGAAGGGAAGGAAGGGAAGGGAGGGACATAGCAACCAGCACAACACAGTCACTACAGCACACTACAGGAAGGGAAGGAAGGGAGGGACATAGCAACCAGCACAACACAGTCACTACAGCAAACTACAGGAAGGGAAGGGAGGGAGGGACAGAGCAACCAGCACAACACAGTCACTACAGCACACTACAGGAAGGGAAGGGAGGGATATAGCAACCAGCACAACACAGTCACTACAGCACACTATGGGAAGGGAAGATGGGAGGGACAGACCGACCAGCACAACACAGTCACTACAGCACACTACAGGAAGGGAAGGGAGGGACATAGCAACCAGCACAACACAGTCACTACAGCACACTATGGGAAGGGAAGATGGGAGGGACAGAGCAACCAGCACAACACAGTCACTACAGCACACTACAGGAAGGGAAGGGAGGGATATAGCAACCAGCACAACACAGTCACTACAGCACACTACAGGAAGGGAAGGGAGGGACATAGCAACCAGCACAACACAGTCACTACAGCACACTATGGGAAGGGAAGATGGGAGGGACAGACCGACCAGCACAACACAGTCACACTATGTTTGAGTTCCAAATGGCACTCGAATCCGTATAGTGTGCACTACTTTTGACCAGGCTCACAGTGTAGTGCACTATATAGGGAATAGGGTGCCATCTACTAATGTACTTCTAGTAGGGTTACAGAATGTGATTACATTTCCCAACATTCCAGTAAAATCATGAGGAAATAAAGTAATCCCCCATTAACCGGGATTTCCAGAAAACCTGGGAAAGTTAGCAGCATTGTTGCAACCCTATCCCATTACCAGATAACGACCCCGTTACCATCGGCCTAAATTAATCACTTTGATTTATACATAAAACTTTTTTTTTTTAAACCATGAGGTTTGCACTCATGTTTGTAAAGGTTAATAAGAGGCTAGTTAGTAGAAAGAAGTAAACAGCTTTAACCCACAGCTTTAACCCGTGCATTGATTAGTCTGGAATCTGGCGGTCAGTGAAAAAAACGGTAAATAAGAAAACAAAGGCTATGCTAAGAACTATTCTATTCTACAACTATTGTGGCGTCCCGCAAGGCTCAGTTCTAGACCCTCTCATTAGTGAGCTGACAACGATTCCTGCAGCGCAAATAGCCCAATGCTTGTGCAGCACTTGCCTTAGAAACAAAATGGACACCTTCTAAAAAACACAGAAACATTCAAATGCATTATTGTGGTGAATTCAGTCCGTCTTCAACACCCTGTGTGACAACAGAATGGTGATAGACCCTCGTGTGTCGTAATCACGGAAATGGCTCAGGTGCACGCTTCCTAGAGCGCTGCAAGTAGAGCAGGATGTTGTCCCAACTAGGCACTACACTGAGCTACAAAACTAATTGATCACTCCAGTGATTGACTCAATTCAACACATCTGGTCTTCTAAGATTAAATCAATCTGAAACATGAGGGGACCAGAAAGTCCAGGACCACGGTTGCTACCCGCGGTTGCTACCCGTGTCCTAGAAAACCAGAGTTCCTACTCCTTATATAGTAGTGTTTATTTCACCATTGTACTTTTGTCTTTCACTTGATTCCTCTTGGTCTTCCAGAACAAAAAAAAATATTTATATATATATATATATGGATATATATTGTGTCAGCGGTAGAGACAGGTTGTGGAAGTGAGGGGTAGAGTTTGTCCAGCTGAAACACGCCCCCCACATTCCTCCCTCAATAGAAAACCTTAATCCCCTGCCCCTTTAGTGAACGTTCCGATAATTTAAACATTATAGCTCACACTAATACGACAACACAATACCACAGTGGGATACCGAACTACAAAACCAGCAATATTCACCAAGATCTACTACCTACAACTACCCACCTCATAACTTATGTCATATCTTCAACTCTGTTGGAAGTTGTTTCTTGGAATTAATTATTACTGTACCTCAGCAGAGTCTGGAACTATGGCCTTTTCCCTGTGTCTGTTATCACGGACAGTGGCCGCTACTGCTACTCGCTGTTTGTTTGTTACCTATGCATAGTCACATCGCCCCCACCTACATATACAAATTACCTCAACTGACTCGGTAACGGGGCCCCCTGTATATAGCCTCGTTATGTTATTCTTATTGTGTTACTTTTTATTGATTTATAACGATTGGACCAACTGACAGACCCTGCCAGACCGGTGGCTGTATAACGCCTGGACCAACTGACAGACCCTGCTAGACAGGTGGCAGTATAACGCCTGGACCAACTGACAGACCCTGCTAGACAGGTGGCAGTATAACGCCTGGACCAACTGACAGACCCTGCCAGACCGGTGGCCGTATAACGCCTGGACCAACTGACAGACCCTGCCAGACCGGTGGCCGTATAACGCCTGGACCAACTGACAGACCCTGCTAGACAGGTGGCAGTATAACGCCTGGACCAACTGACAGACCCTGCTAGACAGGTGGCAGTATAACGCCTGGACCAACTGACAGACCCTGCTAGACAGGTGGCAGTATAACGCCTGGACCAACTGACAGACCCTGCCAGACCGGTGGCCATATAACAACTGGACCAACTGGCAGACCCTGCTAGACAGGTGGCAGTATAACGACTGGGCCAACTGACAGACCATGTCAGACAGGTGGCAGTATAACGACTGGGCCAACTGACAGACCCTGACTCTGCTGCAACTAAAATAAATGTGCATCAGGACCAACACAGGACATTGTAGGGTGATCCAGTATCAGCTTCCTCGCCACCAAACCATGAGTGGAGAAAATGCTAAACTGACTCAGGATCAGTGTCTTAGGTGCAACTTCACCTTACACTAACATAGAACAGGGAGAATACTACAGACGATAGTAAACAGCTACAGAATTAAAAGGATGCTTTATCCAATCAGACTAGCAGAACAGGAGTAGCCAACACATGCAGAGTGAAAGACAGTTCGGCGGGCAGAGATGGATCATGTTAGGTCGGTCTTACCTTTCTGAACACAATACTTGGGGACTGTTTCTTCTCAGCTGGAGAACACAAAAAAAACCACAAATACTTCAACCAAACAGACAGAAAGATGCCCCGAGGACTGTATATAATACAAACTACAACCACTCAAAGTGACTCTTTTCCTCGAGACTCATCTGAACCAACAAGCGACAAAGATTTACAGTTGACTGTTGTCTTCTAGATATAACTGCCACACCTTCAAGTGCTCCACACACACACACACACACACCGTGGTCAGGAATCCCAGCATCCCTGGGGGTACACTACAGAGTGCACCAGCTAACTTTGGTGATTTTCTGATTCATTAAGGTTATTTCAGAATAGTGGATCCGACTTTAAGACCTTTGTTTCCCAGGATGAAAGGTCCCGAAGCTTCTGCATTTGTGTTTTTTATCTTTACCAGAATAAAAAAATAAATTGTACAAGTGCTAGTGAATTTCAAATAGCGGCTGCTAGCTAAATATGCAAAGGCAAATAAACGAATTGCAAAGACAGGCAATCCAGCTCATAAATGTATACATCTATAGGTAGAATATAATTTTTTTGTGAGGTTGGATATTTACAAGCCATTGTGAACGAGAGACATTGTGCAAATGAACAAAGTTTTACCGCATGCTTGTCTGAAGGAAGAACAGCACTGTCTCTGGAGCAGCATGTGCACACGCTAGTGTTGCACGGTATACCGAAACGTCAGTACTTTGTTGATACTAGAACATGAAAAACGGGTACTAGAATTTGTTACTTTCGGTGCTTCTGTCAAAATGTGTCTCACGGATCAAGGCTGCGTATCAGTGCAGCAGACCCCTTACTATAGATCCGCCGGTCTGCTCCACTAGCCTGGGAGTCTGGACTGCATCAAGTTAGCTCCACTAACTCACTAACTTAATTTGCCAGAATTTCACATAATTATGACATAACATTGAAGTTTGTGCAATGTAACAGGAATATTTAGACTTCGGGTTGCTGCCCGTTCGATAAAATATGGAACAGTTCCGTATTTCATCGGGAACAATTTAAAAAAAAAAAGAATTATACATCTAATTGATTTATGATCCTATATTGATGGAATGGTTCACAACCCTATACATCCACCTGAATGACCCAGATGCTAAGGAGAAGTCCCTAACTGTTTTATGGGCCTACTGTAAGCGGTCTGTATGCAGCCAAAATGTGGTCAGAGTCCTAGAGCAGCACTGCCCCCTCAAGATTCAAATACTTATTTTTCACCATAATTTGCTAATAAATTCATTAAAAATCCTACAATGTGATTTTCTGGATTTTTTTTCTTCTCACTTTGTCTGTCATAGTTGAAGTGTACCTATGATGACAATTACAGGCCTCTCCCATCTTTTTAAGTGGGAGAACTTGCACAATTGGTGGCTGACTAAATACTTTTTTGCCCCACTGTATATCTGACCTCCATCATCTAGGACGTCACAATGGTTAATCAAATCTCCCCCTTTCTGCCCATGTTTTTGCACAGTTTTGCAGGCCGTCTCATACAGCTGCAACTGTATATGCATTCGTAAATCAAGAACTTTCTTGAGTTGGGCTCTGGGATGGTGCAACTGTTGAGAATGTGAGTCTATGGTTGTTGTGGGGGAAAGGGGTTGACTGTGTGTGGGTGTGTGTGGGTGTCCCACAACTGTTGCGAGGGAGTAAAATATGTTAGGGTCAATATAGGAGGATTCACAATAATTGTTTGCTAATATAATAATTGCAATAATGTAATTTTGGTCATGGCGAAAGGTAAAATCCTTTGCATACATTGCCTACATTACCACAAATATTAATAGCTAATTAAGAAAAATAAGATATGCAGGATTTAAAAAATATATATATACATTTATTTTTGAGGTGAGGGTGATGGAAATGCATTTGGCGGTTCATCTACTTCTGTTCTGTGTGCTCTTTTCGAAGGATGGATCCCAGTCTCTTCAGGGCTGGGATACGGGGGGGGGGGGGGGGGGATGACAACCCAACTCGGGATGAGGAGGGCTTTTAGCGGATGGAATAGTGGGGACCAATTGGAGGTTTTACTTAGTAGCAATGCAAATATCATTGTACAGCTATATAGACACACAATCGTCATGTTACGTTTACAAACATATATTGTGATAAATAGAATTGAAAGTTGTGTCTCATTATGGTAAGTGGTGAAATAAGTATAGCCAGTTATAATTGTAATGGCTTAGCAGATAATAAGAAAAGACGATCAGTGTTTACCTGGCTATAAGAGAAGGAATATAATATATATTGTCTACAGGAAACTTATTCAACTATTTGAGATGAAGTTGTGGAAAAAGGACTGGGGGGAATATACAGTATTTCTCCCATGGGCAAAGAAATTCAAAGGGGGTGATGATATTAACAGTAATTTTGATCCAAATGTGCAAATTGTCCAAACAGATCAAGGTAGATTAACTATTTTAAATGTGTTATTGGACAATAAACAGATATGGTTTATTAACCTATACGGTCTGAATAATGATGATCCAGGCTTCTTTGAATATATATAAAACAATTAATCAACTCTACAAGCAAGAAAAATGTATAACTGACTTTTTCAGACATAACATAGGTACAGCAGATCCCCTTATTGTATGAGACACTTTTAAATGTGCTTTTACAGGACATGCAATTCAGTACTCATCTATAAAACAAAAACAATTTATGTCAATAGAGTCCATATTAACAAAGGAAATTGAAGGACTAACAGAACAGATAGACAGCAATAAAAACTGTACCATAGAGGCACAGAATAAGTTAGAGGAAAAACATAAAGAAGTGGAGGAACTTATTCAAGAAAGATCCAGTGTAATATATTATTACAAATAAAGCGAAAAAATATGGAATATGGGGGAAAAAATGCAAATTATTTTCCAATCTTCAATATAGAAATGCTACCAAAAAAATGTATTGAAACTTGTTACAAATTATGGAGTCACACGTGATTCACTGAATGAGGAAGTGAAGTACTTTAAGAATATTTTTGTTTGTCTCCTCCATCTCTACTAACCAAAGCTAATTGTATGGATTTTTTTCCAAATAATAATAATAATAATAATAATAATAATAATAATAATAATAATAATAATAATGTAAAATTAACATATGTACAGAAAGACTCATGTGAAGGCCAAATTACAGAGGATAAACTTCTTGATGCATTTAAAGCCTTTAAGTCTGGGAAAACTCCAGGTCTGGATGGCACACCAGTGGAAGTATATCAAACATTTTTTAAATATATATTGAGAGGACCATTATTAGCCTGTTTTAACCGCTCCTATATAAAATGGTAAATTATCGGACACGTAACAAGGTCGTCTGATATCATTATTACTGAAACAGGACCCAAGTGGTATATTAAAAGATCCAGTCCATTAAAAAAAAAATCTGAGGCCTCTTCAGTGTTCAGTGTTGTGATGCAAAAATCCAAAATACGCTAAATGCTTGGCGCATAGAATCTAAAAAAAAGTATTGTCAGATATTATTCATCCTAATCAGACAGGTTTTTATTTTACATGGATGATACATGGGAGATAATATAAGGCAAGTACTGGAAACAATAGAATACTAGGAAATATCAGGGACACCAAGCCTGGTTTTCATAGCTGATTTTGAAAAGGCTTTTTATAAAAATATGACTGGATTTTATATATAAATGCGTAGAATATTTCAATGTTGGGGTATCTCTTATAAAATGGGTTAAAATGATGTATAGTAACCTTAGGTGTAAAATAGTAAATAATGGCTAAATCTCAGAATGTTTTAAACTGTTAAGAGGAATAAACAAGGTTGTCCACTATTGGTATATCTATTTACTGTTGCCATCGAAATGTTAGCTGTTAAAATGATCCAACAATAATATTAAGAGATTAGAAATCTCTTTTAAACACAAGTGTTTCATTGTACGCTGATGATTCATGTCTTCATTTAAATCAACAATTAGCACCCCTCCACAGCCTCTTAGAGGATCTAGATACTTTTGCTAACCTCTCTGGATTAAAATCAAGTGTACTATATTACGTATTGGATCACAAACAAAACAAAAAAATCTAATTTTACATTACCGTGTAGTTTACCAATAAAATGGTCTGACGGGGATGTGGACACACTCGGTATACATATCCCGAAAGAAATTCTCACTCCAATACATTTTTATATAAAGTCAGCAAAAATAGATCTTGCTATCAGGGAAAGGAAAATACCTGTCTATATGTGGAAAAAATCACCCTGATTAACTCTTTAGTCATATCACAGTTTACCTATTTGCTTATGGTTTTGCCTAGCAACCTGCTTTTTAAATTATATGAACAAATAAATATTACATTTTATTTGGAATGGCAAGCCAGACAAAATTGTTGGATGTTTTCGAGGCACAACATTACTGACCATAAAGCGGCAATGTAAACTGAGGTTTTTGAATATAAATATGAACTTTATCGAACATACATGTATTGTGTAACATGAAGTCCTATGAGTGTCATCTGATGAAGATCATCAAAGGTTAGTGATTCATTTTCTCTCTATTTCTGCTTTTTGTGACCCCTCTCTTTGGCTGGAAAATGGCTGTGTGTTTTTTGAGACTAGGCTCTGACCTAACATAATCATATGGTGTGCTTTCGCAGTAAAACCTGTTTGAAATCAGACATGATGGGTAGATTAACAAGAAGTTAAGCTTTACTTTGGTGTATTGCACTTGTGAATGTATGAAAGTTAAATATTTCAAAAAAATATTTGAATTTCGTGCTCTGCCTTTTCAGCGGATGCCCGCTAGCGGAACCACTAGCCCTAACAAGCTAGAGGTGGGTTATTTTATTTATTTATTTATTTATTTATTTATTTATTTATATATTTGCATAATTAACCCAAGATAGACCACAGCCTGTCGTTTCCAATGGGAGAAAATTAATCATAGTGGGCAGAGACAAACACGAGCTGGCGACATTCTATTGGTTCGTTCTATCATGCATTTTCATATTTCCATTAGGGAACGCCTACTCTGAAGTGGCAGTAACTCAATAAGTCCCTTCACTCCTTATGAACACCATTTTTTTTAAACGTTAGCAAAGTCTACAAAACTTAGTGCACGCTGTTCGTAACAGATTCTAGTTTTGAAAACAGAAAACAGTTTAATCTTCTCCCACTGCCGGCCACTGGGCTTCCTCTCACCACCATATTTTAACTTATTCTGTCGTCTCGCCGAAAGATTATCTATTGCCTCAGCAAACTGAGTATGTGTGTGTGCGCGTGTAAATAGCTAAGGCTCAGACGGCTCCCCCTCTTGCCTCATGAATGACGTCATTACTGGTTAAAGAGACTGTGCACATTTTTATAATATAAGCCACTGTTGATTTTAATATTGGCTGTACTAGACTTTTAAACCTTTTTTTGTTAGAAAATACTATATGGGGTTCATTATGTGTTTTAAAATGATTGTATTTGTTGTGCTGTTTATACTGTTAGAAATGTAGCTTAATTAAATTGATTAATATTATGGTGTTTCTATTCCAAGAAAAACGAAAATGCATTTTTACATTAGTCTGTGTTTCCTCAGGATTTCCGTTAGGAAAATATGGCGCTGTACAACGTGACCGGTGGGCAGTAGGCCTAGGCTACTAAGCAACTGCGAGTGAAAAGCAAAATAATCTTAACATTTCGAAAGCGTAATTGTAGGCTAACCAATATCCAGATATACTTTTCACTCATATATATATATATTTATTTATATTTATATATTTTTTTTGCTAACAGACCGTAGCATAGCCTACCTGAATGAATTTTAGAGCTACGTTGCTAACAGACCGTAGCATAGCCTACCTGTGTATTATGCCTAGTGGGACACGCTGTTGTGTGTTTTTTGTCTGACAGTTATACTGTGCTATTATATTCACTCTGTTAGGTAGAAGCCTATCATTATGTGATCTCAGCTTCTGTATAACTTTATTAAAACGAGCACCATTCACCAGAGTAGCCTGCCCTCTACTGCCTAAAGTACAGAAGCAACACGTGTGCTGAAGCTTCGGAATCTTTAGGGTTTTTTTGGAGGGGGGTGGGGGATCTGGGAAAAGTCTGATCTGCAGCCACTCTGTTCAGAATATTTAGGGAAGCTGGCTGGCTAACTCCTTGATCCTGTTTTGTAGTCTAGCCCTCTGAGAAAGATAAGCCAGTGTTACTGAGCGGACTATCCCTGGCTTGTTGAATACAAAAGAATGGAGAGAAAAAAAGAAAAAAAAGGACTCACCATCTTTGTCATTGGCTGTTTTCATCTGCTGAATCCTCTCACCGTAGGAGCCTGGCCTAAGGGACGTTGCTTCCACTGACTCTGCCCGTCCACGTCTACCTGTACAAGTTGGTTTCTCGGTGTCCATTTCTCTGTGTCCATTCAGCACAATATTAGATCCACTCCACTGTTGGGTCCACTGGGTTACCAGGGAACGGTGCTGAGGGGGAGGGGAGGTGATTGGGTCCAGATCCACATCCGGCCTATGGATCACTACTACCTTCCTGTGCCTCTCTGGGGTTTGTAGTCCTAATTGAGAGAGTGGATTCTTGGTTGGGCTAGGTGGTTGTAGTCCTGACTGAAGGAGCTGGTTGTTGGTCGGGCTGACAGGCAGGAGAGACTGAGACAGATGAGGGATTACCGCGTCTTGGCTTGAAGAGGCCACGGCACTGAGTCTCTGTGGGGAGATCTGCTCCAGACGGAGAGAGGGGGAGCCACTGGCCAGGGATGGCTTAGGGGTGGTGGGGAGGCTGTTGTGGATAACAGCAGTGGGGGACTGTGTGATGTGCGGGAAGCTGGCCTGACTCTGTGGTGTGCGCTGGGGAGTTCCAGGGAAGCCATCGGGGGTGTGGTTCCGGTCCAGGTCTGGAGTGCCTGTCCTGGGGGTGTCTGTCATAGGGGTACCAGCCCTGGAGGTGCTCGTACTAGAGGAGGGAACTTCCTCCAAGTGGTTCAAATGCTGTGGTGAGGAAATAAACATATATATATTTTTTTTTTTACATAACTACTGTGTACATACACAGCAATATCGGGGATGGAAACCAGGGTCGATCACTAGGAACCAATCAGAAGCAAGCGGGCTGAAAACGGGGACGGTTCTTCCTTATTCACTAATGAATAAGACCCATGGCACCAAGAATAATAATGGCACCAGGAATAATAATGGCACCAGGAATAATAATGGCACCCGGAAGTAAGGCCCCCGAGAATAATAATGGCACCAGGAAGTAAGGCCCCCGGGATTAATAATGGCACCAGGAAGTAAGGCCCCCGGGAATAATAATGGCACCAGGAAGTAAGGCCCCCAGGAATAATAATAGCACCAGGAATAATAATGGCACCAGGAATAATAATGGCACCAGGAAGTAAGGCCCCCAGGAATAATAATGGCACCAGGAAGTAAGGCCCCCAGGAATAATAATGGCACCAGGAATAATAATGGCACCAGGAATAATAATGGCACCAGGAAGTAAGGCCCCCGGGAATAATAATGGCACCAGGAAGTAAGGCCCCCAGGAATAATAATGGCACCAGGAATAATAATGGCACCAGGAATAATAATGGCACCAGGAAGTAAGGAAGTGTTTTTACCTTCAACCTGCTCTTCTCATCCAAGAAGAGTCCTGACTGGAAGTCAAAACGAGAGAGGTCCATGCCACCACGGAGGTATTTGGTCAGTTCAACCTTAGAATATAGAATATAACTTTATTGACCATCCAAGGCAAGACAACGTTATTTAGCATCAATGTAAAACATCACATACAGATCATAAACATGCAGCCTACAATACCAGTATTACCCCACTCCTTAGTATCATGGGCCATACCAGTATCATGGGCCATACCAGTATCATGGGCCATACCAGTATCACCCCACTCCTTAGTATCATTCTCCATACCAGTATCACCATACCAGTATCACCATACCAGTATCACCATACCAGCATCTCCATACCAGTATCACCCCACTCCTTAGTATCATGGGCCATACCAGTATCTCCATACCAGTATCACCATACCAGTATCACCGTACCAGTATCACCGTACCAGTATCACCGTACCAGTATCTCCATGCCAGTATCTCCCTACCAGTATCTCCATACCAGTATCACCCCACTCCTTGGTATCATGGGCCATACCAGTATCACCGTACCAGTATCACCATACCAGTATCTCCTTACTTCAAAACCACATGCATTTATTTTTACACGCTATAACACACAATGCAGGTTTTTAAAGGACCAGAGTTTAAGAATCAGTTTATTGGTCACATACACCGTTTTGTAGAAGTTATCGCAGGTGTAGAGAAATGCTTATGTTTCTAGCTCCAACAGTACAGTAACACCTAGCTAAATGCTTATGTTTCTAGCTCCAACAGTGTAGCAATATCTACTAATTTAATAACTATACACACAGAATCCAAAAAGTTGTTTTAAAAAAAAAAGAAAAGAAAGAAGATATCGTAATGAGTTAGGAATATAAATATACACTAGGTGGTTCGAGTCCTGAATGCTGATTGGCTGACAGCCGTGGTATATCAGCCTTTTGTAACACGGGTATGGAAAAAAAAAACATTTATTAAAATTGGTAGACAGTTTGTAATAGCAATTAGGCACCTTGGGGGTTTGTGGTATATGGCCAATATACCACGGCTAATGGCAGCGTCCATGCACTCTGCGTTGAGTCGTGCGATAAGAACAGCACTTAGCCGTGGTATATTGGCCATATATCACAACCCCCCAAGGTGCCTTATTGCTGTTATAAACTGGTTACCAACGTAAGTAGAACAGTAAAAATAAAAAATAAAAATTTTAAAATACATGGTTTTTGTCATACCCGTGGTATACGATCTGATATACCACGGCTTTCAGCCAATCAGCGTTCAGGACTCTTTACCACATGATGAACACCTTCTCTTTCTACGACATAGACTGACCAGGTGAATCCAGGTGAAAGCTATGAATCCCTTTATTGAGGTCACCTGTTAAATCCACTTCAAAACGTTAATTCATACCTGACCGCTACCCTTTCTCGCTGTAGAAGTATGTAGAAGTGTTCACCTTGCTCCTCATGCGGTCCCCACAAGGACTGCAGTAGTACGTGTCCCACTTCCTCTTAGCGGGCAGGGTGGTTGAGCGTCGGAACACCACTTTGCGTTTCCAGCCCGGTCCTAAAGAGGAGCAATCTTCCCAGTCGTCGTCAGCCTGTACCGGAACCTTCCACCTCCACCTGCGCTTAGGAGCCGGTCTGGACAAAGGATAACGTATGTCTGAGCCAGAACAACCCATATAACAGGAGTCGATCTCCTGTTTCTGTAGTGAGACAGCTTGATGTACCAGAACAACCCATATAACAGGAGTCGATCTCCTGTTTCTGTAGCGAGACTGCTTGATGTACCAGAACAACCCATATAACAGGAGTCGATCTCCTGTTTCTGTAGCGAGACTGCTTGATGTACCAGAACAGCCCATATAACAGGAGTCGATCTCCTGTTTCTGTAGCGAGACTGCTTGATGTACCAGTCCACCTGGGGCGACAGGGTAGCCTAGTGGTTAGAGCGTTGGACTAGTAACCGGAAGGTTGCAAGTTCAAACCCCCGAGCTGACATGGTACAAATCTGTCGTTCTGCCCCTGAACAGGCAGATTAACCCACTGTTCCTAGGCCGTCATTGAAAATAAGAATTTATTCTTAACTGACTTGGTAAAATATCACAGGCCAAGCTCTGCTAAGAGACTTTTTATTTGAACAGAAAAAGTAACAAGCTGTCAGGTTCTGGAGCACATGGTATGGCTCAGTTAATGAGACAACTGTTCTTAAAAACCAAAAGAAAGTTGCAGAATGAATGCAGACACTAACTAATATAATAAATAATAAAAACAATGACCATTTTACATTTCAGTCATATAGTAGATGCTCTAAAATCCAGAGAATTTAGTGGGGAAAACAACCAGAATTCAGTCATTACAACTAGCCACTATCAGCTAAATCAGTTACCAGGAAGATCAAGTGTGAGTGAAGAAATTAAATTCCATACCTCTGTTCATTACCACGCTCCTCCATCTCTTCCCCATCGTCAATGTCGTCCTCCCCCAGGGGCTCAGACCAGGCTCCAGGCGGCCCATCCAGACACCTCCCTCCTTCCCTTGTCCCCTGGGCCAAAACCAGTCGTTCACTGGAGGCCGTGTGCATCTGGACTTCTGCTCCTAGAGGGAGCATGTCGCTCTCCAGCTGGATCAGCGCCTCTTCACCACGGGTCTGCCGCGTTACAGAACATTCAGATAGAAAATGTACAACAGATTGTCTTGGCAGATAGAAAAAGGGAAATGGTGTCAATTCTAGTCACTGTTCAGGAGGATGTAATACCACAGAACATTCAGATAGAAATGGTGTCAACTCTAGTCACTGTTCAGGAGGATGTAATGCCACAGAACATTCAGATAGAAATGGGGTGTAGAACAAATATGATTGTCTAAAAATAGGAAAAAATGCTAGCATAGCTTAAAAATATATATATAAAAATCGGCTTGTTGCAGGTACGTGGGAATAATTTGATGATATTTTTTAAAAAACACATGTTTTTTTTAAAGACCTGCTTTAGCTGAATAAACTGAAATTATGGTGCCAAGAGTGTAAAATGTATACAACGTAATTCCTATGTAAAGGACTGTAAATTGCTTAGGATAAAAAAAAAGTGTCTGCTAAATGGCATATGTTCATGTATAATACTTTTCTTTAAAGTTACACTTGTCTGTTGGATAAAATAAGGACTGGAGTGAGCTCTGTCTGTTTTCTTTCTGCAATGTTCAAAACCGTCTTTCAGATCACTGAAAACCCCCCTCACTCACCTCTTCTTCGGCCCCGGCCTGGTCTCCCTGATTGGCTCCCTCTCCGAGGTCTGGAGCCTGATTGGCCGCACGGCTCAGGGGCGTGTCCTCCTCCAGAGCAATGTGTCGTGCCACCATCCTACCCTCTACTGTGTCTCTCCTTAGGATGAGCAGTTTAGGGCGCTTCCTGTCCATGTCGGGTCGAATGTAATCTAGTTAAGCCTACTCACTGTTTATCATCCATGTTCAGTAACGTTAGTGACTCACAGCAAACACAGGTCCTCCTCTGTTCTCGCCTGTAGCCTTACGACATATGAAGGTCTATACACAAAGTCTCTAGTCTCTTCATCTTGGCATTTGTGGTGGTAAGGGGGTTTGGGTGGGTTCTGCTGATGTTTGGAACACTCTGAAATAAAAGGAAAAAATGTCAGTCGGTGTCATTATTGATTATAATATAGAAAGAACGAGGTAACAAAATGGACAGTTCTGAAACGATCAATATATAACCTACATTCAAAATGTTAATTCAATAATCTCAACCATTGACAACGATACTGCACTCAATACCATCTACTGCATCCTGCCTATGCCGCTCTGTACCATCACTCATTCATATATCTTTATGTACATATTCTTTATCCCCTTACACTTGTGTCTATAAGGTAGTAGTTGTGAAATTGTTAGGTTAGATTACTCGTTGGTTATTACTGCATTGTCGGAACTAGAAGCACAAGCATTTCGCTACACTCGCGTTAACATCTGCTAACCATGTGTATGTGACAAATAAAATTTGATTTGATTTGATTAGGACTAAACATGTAATTTACTGTGAACTAACATGCAAGGCATACGTACGTAACATAGAAAACAACAAGAAACCATGGACATTGGCTCGATTGAAACCATCAATCTGGAGCTTGGCGTTCACCCATGTGGGTTTCCAAGGCTACACGCTGGTGCCATGGCGATATGTTTAGCACCCGAGAAGAAGAGAGAAAAAAGATGTGGTTGCCATGGTGATCACAGCGCGGGCCGGCAGGGCAAAACAAAAAACACTCGCCTGCAGAAATGCAGCGGCATAATAACGTAATGCTGACACCACTTTCCAAGATAACAGAACATGAGTGGGGAAAAAAAGGCCTAATGGATCATTTATAAAAACAAGCTTATTAGAAAATAATTACCAGGGAGGGCGTGGGAAATGTAATACCTAAAATTATTAAGCCTACACCTGCAGAGTTAGAATATTACAGGCCTTTGGGGTTGCTCTTGGAAGTTTAAACCCTGCCCGTGTTTTAAATCCAACCAATCACCTGGCGGCTTAAATTAATCAATTAGTCATATTAGTCATATTGTCATATTGACTAATTATATTGACTAATTAAACTACAAAACTCACAAGGAACCCCACATCATCAAGCTTTAAACACAGTGCTAGTAAGGTGGGAACTATTTTTTGTCAAAAGCCATTTGTCAACGTGCTTTGCAGAATAGGTTGTATGGTGTCTGTTCACAACACTGCTAATCAATTCAGTCTTTGCCTAAATCAAACTTTCTCTAGGTCTCCAAAGCAAGAGGCAAACCTTCTGGCATTATAACAGTCAATAATATAAGGGGGGCCCGCCCTACCTTATAGAATGGTAGGGGAAACACTGAATTAATGACTGCAGCACTGTGCTCAAATCACAATGAAGCACAGCCACTTGTATACAGGAGTGCGTAGGAATGCACTAAGTCCCTCTGGAAAAGTGTCTGCTAAGATGTCAAAAAATATAAATAGAACTGAGAAAAACCTCAATATCACCATGAAAATGTGTTGGGGTTATTGTAATAATATTATCTGGTAGGCTATTTAAGACTGACTGGTGTCAGAGCTCCTTATCAACCTGTAGTTGATGAATGGGCCATCTGCCAAGTTCTTGTTAGTTAAGGTATTTTGCCTTGACAAACTCAAAACACACTGTAGTTAGCTTGTAGCACGGTCAGCTGTTTCGAACTGCAGCAATTAAATCACTACAACTTCATCTGATTGTAGTGTTGTTTTGATGAACATTACCAACACGTTTGATACATAACAGCTTTGTGGGTCACTAGCTATCTACCAAACTCTAAAAACAACAACTGGAAACATGGCTTGGTTGTTGCTAGTCATTAACATGGGTAGGCGTGCATCGAAGCACTGTAGCAACAAAAAAAACACACACACACACACACACACACACACACACACACACACACACACACACACACTTTCATGTTCCATCCGCCATGATTCAGCCTGGTCGTCGGATCCATGTGACTCCCAACAACAGGGGATGTATTCATTACACAGATTCTGTTGCATAACGTTTACGTTTGTGAAACCCGATTTTTCGACGTAACGTAAAAAACTGTTGGGTACTTAAACGGAAGTTGTAGTTCACTTTGAAATGGTATGGTTTCCACGCGTTGCCATTCCAATCTGAATAGTCTGCGAAGTGCTGTCTCTGAAGTGAGGACCCCGGTGCTGGGTTTCTTCAACCTCTTCCATACGTTTATTTATTTTTTTAAGAGACACGACTGAACTACAACTTCTTTTTTGAGAACAAAACTCAAAAGCGTTTGAAGTAACGTTTCTGTTCCACAGACAAAACGTTTTGCAGCAGAATCAACGTAATGAATATACCCTTCCTCGTTGTGTAGGACCCTCCTCTGCTGCTCACTCCCCCTCTCTCCGTTCTCCGTCCACGGCTCCGTGTGTTTTCCCCTCGGCGCTACTACTGAAAAACTGCTCGTTGCAGGAGAATGTTATGCGCTACTCAGATGTATTTCTTCTAATTCTCATGTTATAATGATTCTGTTTTGAAAAAAACTCCATTCGTGATTTTTTTTAGGGGTCAGCGATGTAGCGCCAATCTTTGTTACTAATTTGCAACGTTGCAACAAATGTAAACAAACCCTCTAAAATGGACAGAAATTGGTTGAAAATACTCACACAGTAACGCTTCTTCCATCGCGGCCGAAATCACGTTCGATCGTCTTCCTGTTCTCGTTTCCTTTTTTCTTCTTCAGGGGACTAATGTGTTGAACTGGGCATGTGCAGAACGAGCGGGAAGGGACGGCGATCGGCAAGATAATTAAAAAAAAATAAATAATAATAATTAAAGTGTCGGCCAATTTGTATCGAGTCCAACTTTGAATGGTGACCGAGTTATGTGCACTATGACCAGTGCATCATGGGACTTAATGTCTCTGAATATTATAAATGTTGTTACCTTAGTGAAGAATGATGGCAGAGGATCACGAACATTTTTAGACTCAATAAGACAAATGCCCTGATAAGACTAATTAGCCTACCCCATGATCAAACATTGCTACCATTTCCCTTCTACGCTATCCCTTTGAGGGTCGGTGAGAACGTCAGAAAATGCGGTCTCTGTTGAATAGTATATATATTGGGGGAGGGGTCACGCTCATGAATGGAATCGGACCTATACCATTTATTTGATTATTAGTATCTGGTATGATAATCGATTTGACATTTGAGTCATTTAGCAGACGCTGTTATCCAGAGCCATTTACAGTTTGTGCATTCGTCGTAAGATAGCTAGGCGAGACACAACCCCAACAACCCCATATCGCAGTCATAGTCCGTACATTTTTTCCTCAACGTAGCTATCAGAAAAGCCAGCAAAACTGACGAGGAACAAACTGATTTTAGATCTTGAAAAAGAGGCCTATTCTAAAATAAATATGGATGAACCAATATCTGGAAGTAGGCCATCACACCCAACCATTAAAACGAATAGGATACCCATTCAAATGTCTCATTGGCAGGTTTTAATTTGTCACATAATTCCTAAACTCCACTCCAATACTTGGCTAAGAAGAAAAATATGTAATGTTGACTTCGGCAATAAAATACCATAAAACACATTAACACCGTCAGTAACATGATGTCAGACAACACTTGAAAACGCTCTTCGACAGTTTGTGGGAAAATAGGAAACATACACATGTAGCTCCTCATGTTGCTTTGTCCACAACCATGAATCCCTGTGTACAGTCGAAGTCTTCGGAAGTTTACATACACCTTCGCCAAATACATTTAAACTCACTTTTTCACAATTCCTGACATTTAATCCTAGTACAAAGGCCCTGTCTTAGGTCAGTTAGGATCACCACTTTATTTTAAGAATGTGAAATGTCAGAATAATAGTAGAGAGAATTATTTATTTCAGCTTTTAGTTCTTTCATCACATTCCCAGTGGGTCAGAAGTTTACATACACTCAATTAGTATTGGGTAGCATTGCCTTTAAATTGTTTAACTTGGGTGAAACATTTCAGTTAGCCTTCCACAAGCTTCCCACAATAAGTTGGGTGAATTTTGGCCCATTCTTCCTGACAGAGCTGGTGTAACTTAGTCAGGTTTGTAGGCCTCCTTGCTCGCACATGTTTTTTCAGTTCTACCCACAAATTTTCTATAGGATTGAGGTCAGGGCTTTGTGATGGCCACTCCAATACCTTGACTTTGTTGTCCTTAAGCCATTTTTTCCACAACTTTGGAAGTATGCTTGGGGTCATTGTCCAATTGGAAGACCCATTTGCGAACAAGTTTAACTTCCTGACTGATGTCTTGAGATGTTGCTTCAATATATCCACATAATTTCTCTACCTCATGATGCCATCTATTTTGTGAAGCGCACCAGTCCCTCCTGCAGCAAAGCACTCACAGTTGGGATGGGGTTCTTCGGCTTGCAAGCCTCCCCCTTTTTCTTCCAAACATAATGATGGTCATTATGGCCAAACAGTTACAGTGCCTTGCAAAAGTATTCGGCCCCCTTGAACTTTGCGACCTTTTGCCACATTTCAGGCTTCAAACATAAAGATATAAAACTGTATTTTTTTGTGAAGAATCAACAACAAGTGGGACACAATCATGAAGTGGAACGACATTTATTGGATATTTCAAACTTTTTTAACAAATCAAAAACTGAAAAATTGGGCGTGCAAAAATTATTCAGCCCCTTTACTTTCAGTGCAGCAAACTCTCTCCAGAAGTTCAGTGAGGATCTCTGAATGATCCAATGTTGACCTAAATGACTAATGATGATAAATACAATCCACCTGTGTGTAATCAAGTCTCCGTATAAATGCACCTGCACTGTGATAGTCTCAGAGGTCCGTTAAAAGCGCAGAGAGCATCATGAAGAACAAGGAACACACCAGGCAGGTCCGAGATACTGTTGTGAAGAAGTTTAAAGCCTGATTTGGATACAAAAATATTTCCCAAGCTTTAAACATCCCAAGGAGCACTGTGCAAGCGATAATATTGAAATGGAAGGAGTATCAGACCACTGCAAATCTACCAAGACCTGGCCGTCCCTCTAAACTTTCAGCTCATACAAGGAGAAAACTGATCAGAGATGCAGCCAAGAGGCCCATGATCACTCTGGATGAACTGCAGAGATCTACAGCTGAGGTGGGAGACTCTGTCCATAGGACAACAATCAGTCGTATATTGCACAAATCTGGCCTTTATGGAAGAGTGGCAAGAAGAAAGCCATTTCTTAAAGATATCTATAAAAAGTGTTGTTTAAAGTTTGCCACAAGCCACCTGAGAGACACACCAAACATGTGGAAGAAGGTGCTCTGGTCAGATGAAACCAAAATTGAACTTTTTGGCAACAATGCAAAACGTTATGTTTGGCGTAAAAGCAACACAGCTCATCACCCTGAACACACCATCCCCACTGTCAAACGTGGTGGTGGCAGCATCATGGTTTGGGCCTGCTTTTCTTCAGCAGGGACAGGGAAGATGGTTAAAATTGATGGGAAGATGGATGGAGCCAAATACAGGACCATTCTGGAAGAAAACCTGATGGAGTCTGCAAAAGACCTGAGACTGGGACGGAGATTTGTCTTCCAACAAGACAATGATCCAAAACATAAAGCAAAATCTACAATGGAATGGTTAAAAAATAAACATATCCAGGTGTTAGAATGGCCAAGTCAAAGTCCAGACCTGAATCCAATCGAGAATCTGTGGAAAGAACTGAAAACTGCTGTTCACAAATGCTCTCCATCCAACCTCACTGAGCTCGAGCTGTTTTGCAAGGAGGAATGGGAAAAAAATTCAGTCTCTCGATGTGCAAAACTGATAGAGACATACCCCAAGCGACTTACAGCTGTAATCGCAGCAAAAGGTGGCGCTACAAAGTATTAACTTAAGGGGGCTGAATAATTTTGCACGCCCAATTTTTCAGTTTTTGATTTGTTAAAAAAGTTTGAAATATCCAATAAATGTCGTTCCACTTCATGATTGTGTCCCACTTGTTGTTGATTCTTCACAAAAAAAGAAAGTTTTATATCTTTATGTTTGAAGCCTGAAATGTGGCAAAAGGTCGCAAAGTTCAAGGGGGCCGAATACTTTCGCAAGGCACTGTATATTTTTGTTTCATCAGACCAGAGGACACTTCTCCCGAAAGTACAATCTTTGTCCCCATGTGCAGTTGCAAACCGTAGTCTGGCTTTTTTATGGCAGTTTTGGAGCAGTGGCTTCTTCCTTGCTGAGTGGCCTTTCAGGTTATGTCGATATAGGACTTGTTTTACTGTGGATATAGATACTTATATACCTGTTTCCTCCAGCATCTTCACAAGGTCCTTTGCTGTTGTTCTGGGATTGATTTGCACTTTTCGCACCAAAGTACATTAATCTCTAGGAGACAGAAAGCGTCTCCTTCCTGATCGGTATGACTGCTGTGTGGTCCTATGGTGTTTATACTTGCATACTATTGTTTGTACAGATGAACATGGTACCTTCAGGCATTTGGAAATTGTTCCCAAGGATGAACGAGACTTGTGGAGGTCTACAATCTATTTTCTGAGGTCTTGGCTGATTTCTTTTGATTTTCACATGATGTCACGCAAAGAGGCACTGAGTTTGAAGGATAGGCCTTGAAATACATCCACAGGTACACCTCCAATTGACTCAAATGACGTCAATTAGCCTATCAAAAGCTTCTAAAGCCATGACATCATTTTCTGGAATTTTCCAAGCTGTTTAAAGGCACAGTCAACTTAGTGTATATAAACTTCTGACCCACTGGATATAAGTGAAATAATCCATCTGTAAACAATTGTTGAAAAAATGACTTGTGTCATGCATAAAGTAGATGTCCTAACTGACTTGCCAAAACTATAGTTTGTTAACAAGACATTTGTGGAGTGGTTGAAAAACTAGTTTTAATGACTCCAACCTGTATGTAAATTTCTGACTTCAACCAAATGTTTCCCAAATGGCAACCTGTTCCCTTTATAGTGCACTACTTTTGACCAGGGTCAATAGGACTCTGGCACCCTATTCCCTTTATAGTGCACTACTTTTGACCAGGGTCAATAGGACTCTGGCACCCTATTCCCTTTATAGTGCACTACTTTTGACCAGGGCCTGTCGTGCTCTATGTAGGATGCCATTTGGGATGTAGCCCATGTGAAATGTATAGGTCTACCTACAGCTGGTGTTCCCACATAACTAGTTCTCAGAGAGAGAGAACAGATAACTAGTTCGCAGAGAGAGAGAACAGATAACTAGTTCTCAGAGAGAGAGAACACAGAACTAGTTCTCAGAGAGAGAGGCCACATAACAAGGTCTCAGAGAGAGAGAACAGATAACTAAGTCTCAGAGAACGAGAACAGATAACTAGTTCTCAGAGAGAGAGAACACAGAACTAGTTCTCAGAGAGAGAGAACACAGAACTAGGTCTCAGAGAGAGAACAGATAACTAGTTCGCAGAGAGAGAGAACAGATAACTAGTTCTCAGAGAGAGAGAACAGATAACTAGTTCTCAGAGAGAGAGAACAGATAACTAGGTCTCAGAGAGAGAGAACAGATAACTAGTTCGCAGAAAGAGAGAGACACATTGATGGACACATTCAGGTAGGTCTTTCCCCACTTTACACCGTTTCCCCCCCCTGTTTGTTTGCATTTGTTTCCTTATAAATACACCCCCAGGTGAAGTATCTGACATGATGAGGATACCGTTGAACATCCAACGTCTGGGTGAGGTTTCCACCATCTTGTTTTGTGTCCTGTCATGTGCAGGCCTAGTCTTTGTGCTGCAGGGTGAAGTTTCCCCTACAGTACAGATCTAGGATCACCTATCCCTCTCCCAAACCTAAAAATTAACCATTAGTGGGGGAAATCCTTCACCCCTACACCCAGTCTTTCTACTCGGATGTAGTGAACATTATTTGGATAGGTGTCTTGTAATGCAGTACCGCTGTCCTCATACAGGTGGCGCCACTGCTACAACAGTCATTGATGCATTTTTTTTATTTTTTTTTATTTTTTTAACTAGGCAAGTTATTTAACTGTCCAAATCCTTATAAACATTTACAAATACAACTAAAATACTCTGTCTGTCTGTCTGTCTGTCTGTCCTTGTTCAACACCTGTGATTACTGTATGCCTCGCTGTATGTCTCTCTCAAATGTCAATATGCCTTGTATACTGTTGTGCAGGTTAGTTATCATTGTTTTAGTTTACAATGTAGCCCCTAGTTCCACTCTTTATACCCCTGATACCTCCTTTGTCCCACCCCCCACACATGCGGTGACCTCACCCATTACAACCAGCATGTCCAGAGATACAACCTCTCTCATCATCACCCAGTGCCTGGGCTTACCTCCGCTGTACCCGCACCCCACCATACCCCTGTCTGCGCATTATGCCCTGAATATATTCTACCATGCCCAGAAACCTGCTCCTCTTATTCTCTGTCCCCAACGCCCTAGGCGACCAGTTTTGATAGCCTTCAGCCGCACCCTCATACTACTCCTTCTCTGTTCCGCGGGTGATGTGGAGGTAAACCCAGGCCCTGCATGTCCCCAGGCACCCTCATTTGTTGACTTCTGTGATCGAAAAAGCCTTGGTTTCATGCATGTCAACATCAGAAGCCTCCTCCCTAAGTTTGTCTTACTCACTGCTCTAGCACACTCTGCTAACCCTGATGTCCTTGCCGTGTCTGAATCCTGGCTCAGGAAGGCCACCAAAAATTCTGAGATTTCCATACCCAACTATAACATCTTCCGTCAAGATAGAACTGCCAAAGGGGGAGGAGTTGCAGTCTACTGCAGAGATAGCCTGCAAAGTAATGTCATACTTTCCAGGTCCATACCCAAACAGTTCGAACTACTAATTTTGAAAATTACTCTCTCCAGAAATAAGTCTCTCACTGTTGCCGCCTGCTACCGACCCTGGGATAAACTGGGATATGCTTAACACCCCGGCAGTCCTACAATCGAAGCTAGATGCCCTCAATCTCACTCAAATCATCAAGGAACCCACCAGGTACAACCCTAACTCTGTAAACAAGGGCACCCTCATAGACGTCATCCTGACCAACTGGCCCTCCAAATACACCTCCGCTGTCTTCAACCAGGATCTCAGCGATCACTGCCTCATTGCCTGTATCCGCTACGGAGCCGACCACCCCTCATCACTGTCAAACGCTCCCTAAAACACTTCTGTGAGCAGGCCTTTCTAATCGACCTGGCCCGGGTATCCTGGAAGGACATTGACCTCATCCCGTCAGTTGAGGATGCCTGGTCTTTCTTTAAAAGTAACTTCCTCACCATTTTAGATAAGCATGCTCCGTTCAAAAAATGCAGAACTAAGAACAGATACAGCCCCTGGTTCATTCCAGACCGGACTGCCCTCGACCAGCACAAAAACATCCTGTGGCGGACTGCAATAACATCGAATAGTCCCCGCGATATGCAACTGTTCAGGGAAGTCAGGAACCAATACACACAGTCAGTCAGGAAAGCTAAAGCCAACTTCTTCAGGCAGAAGTTTGCATCCTGTAGCTCCAACTCCAAAAAGTTCTGGGACACTGTGAAGTCCATGGAGAACAAGAGCACCTCCTCCCAGCTGCCCACTGCACTGAGGCTAGGTAACACGGTCACCACCGATAAATCCATGATTATCGAAAACTTCAACAAGCATTTCTCAACGGCTGGCCATGCCTTCCGCCTGGCTACTCCAACCTCGGCCAACAGCTCCCCCCCCCCCCCCCCCCGCAGCTACTCGCCCAAGCCTTTCCAGGTTCTCCTTTACCCAAATCCAGATAGCAGATGTTCTGAAAGAGCTGCAAAACCTGGACCCGTACAAATCAGCTGGGCTTGACAATCTGGACCCTCTATTCCTGAAACTATCCGCCGCCATTGTCGCAACCCATATTACCAGCCTGTTCAACCTCTCTTTCATATCGTCTGAGATCCCCAAGGATTGGAAAGCTGCCGCAGTCATCCCCCTCTTCAAAGGGGGCGACACCCTGGACCCAAACTGTTACAGACCTATATCCATCCTGCCCTGCCTATCTAAGGTCTTCGAAAGCCAAATCAACAAACAGGTCACTGACCATCTCGAATCCCACCGTACCTTCTCCGCTGTGCAATCTGGTTTCCGAGCCGGTCACGGGTGTACCTCAGCCACGCTCAAGGTACTAAACGATATCATAACCGCCATCGATAAAAGACAGTACTGTGCAGCCGTCTTCATAGACCTTGCCAAGGCTTTCGACTCTGTCAATCACCGTATTCTTATCGGCAGACTCAGTAGCCTCGGTTTTTCGGATGACTGCCTTGCCTGGTTCACCAATTACTTTGCAGACAGAGTTCAGTGTGTCAAATCGGAGGGCATGCTGTCCGGTCCTCTGGCAGTCTCTATGGGGGTGCCACAGGGTTCAATTCTCGGGCCGACTCTTTTCTCTGTATATATCAATGATGTTTCTCATGCTGCGGGCGATTCCCTGATCCACCTCTACGCAGACGACACCATTCTATATACTTCCGGCCCGTCCTTGGACACTGTGCTATCTAACCTCCAAACGAGCTTCAATGCCATACAGCACTCCTTCCGTGGCCGCCAACTGCTCTTAAACGCTAGTAAAACCAAATGCATGCTTTTCAAACGTTCGCTGCCTGCACCCGCACGCCTGACCAGCATCACCACCCTGGATGGTTCCGACCTTGAATATGTGGACGTCTATAAGTACCTAGGTGTCTGGCTAGACTCTAAAGTCTCCTTCCAGACCCATATCAAACATCTCCAATCGAAAATCAAATCAAGAGTCGGCTTTCTATTCCGCAACAAAGCCTCCTTCACTCACGCCGCCAAACTTACCCTAGTAAAACTGACTATCCTACCGATCCTCGACTTCGGCGATGTCATCTACAAAATTGCTTCCAACACTCTACTCAGCAAACTGGATGCAGTTTATCACAGTGCCATCCGTTTTGTCACTAAAGCACCTTATACCACCCACCACTGCGACTTGTATGCTCTAGTCGGCTGGCCCTCGCTACATATTCGTCGCCAGACCCACTGGCTCCAGGTCATCTACAAGTCCATGCTAGGTAAAGCTCCGCCTTATCTCAGTTCACTGGTTACGATGGCAACACCCATCCGTAGCACGCGCTCCAGCAGGTGTATCTCACTGATCATCCCTAAAGCCAACACCTCATTTGGCCGCCTTTCGTTCCAGTTCTCTGCTGCCTGTGACTGGAACGAATTGCAAAAATCGCTGAAGTTGGAGACTTTTATCTCCCTCACCAACTTCAAACATCTGCTATCTGAGCAGCTAACCGATCGCTGCAGCTGTACATAGTCTATTGGTAAATAGCCCACCCATTTTCACCTACCTCATCCCCATACTGTTTTTATTTATTTATTTTTCTGCTCTTTTGCACACCAATATCTCTACCTGTACATAACCATCTGATTATTTATCACTCCAGTGTTAATCTGCATAATTGTAATTATTCGCCTACCTTCTCATGCCTTTTGCACACAATGTATATAGACTCCCCTTTTTTCTACTGTGTTATTGACTTGTTAATTGTTTACTCCATGTGTAACTCTGTGTTGTCTGTTCACACTGCTATGCCTTATCTTGGCCAGGTCGCAGTTGCAAATGAGAACTTGTTCTCAACTAGCCTATCTGGTTAAATAAAGGTGAAATAAATAAAATAAAATAAAAAATAAAAAAAATTGTAGGTGGAGAGGTCCAGGTGGGCCCAGCTCCACCAGAGGGGGAAAAATGGGATTAGCCCCTTCAGTTGACTCTTCAGTTTTAGTTTTATGTCCTTTTATAAAAATAGCAAAAAGTTCAAATGATTGAGTGACAAGCTGGAGCAAAATCTGCATCTCCTCTGTGCTGGGTCAGCACAATGGGTATGACTCTAAAAGCTTGTATTTGGGGAGTTTCTTCCATTCTTCTCTTCTCTTCTCCTCTCGCGTTCTGTCGGGTTGGATAAGGAGCATCGCTGCACAGCTATTTTCAGATCTCCAGAGATGTTCTATAGGGTTCAAGTCCGGGCTCTGGCTGGGACACTGAAGGACATTCAGAGACTTGTGCTGAAGCTACTCCTGCGTTGTCTTCAAATCAAAATCAAATCAAATGTATTTATATAGCCCTTGGTTCATCAGCTGATATCTCAAAGTGCTGTACAGAAACCCAGCCTAAAACCCCAAACAGCAAGCAATGCAGGTGTTGAAGCACGTTGGCTAGGAAAAACTCCCTAGAAAGGCCAAAACCTAGGAAGAGACCTAGAGAGGAACCAGGCTATGAGGGGTGGCCAGTCCTCTTCTGGCTGTGCCGGGTGGAGATTATAACAGAACATGGCCAAGATGTTCAAATGTTCATAAATGACCAGCATAGTCAAATAATAGGTCTGGGACAGGTAGCACGTCCGGTGAACAGGTCAGGATTCCATAGCCGCAGGCAGAACAGTTGAAACTGGAGCAGCAGCACGGCCAGGTGGACTGGGGACAGCAAGGAGTCATCAGGCCAGGTAGTCCTGAGGCATGGTCCTAGGGCTCAGGTCCTCCGAGAGAAAGAAAGAAAGAGAGAAAAAGAGAATTAGAGAGAGCATACTTAAATTCACACAGGACACCGGATAAAACAGGAGAAGTACTCCAAATTTAACAAACTGACCCTAGCCCCCCGACACATAAACTACTGCAGCATAAATGCTGGAGGCTGAGACAGGACAGGTCAGGAGAGACTGTGGCCCCATCTGATGATGACAGGGCCAAACAGGAAGGATATAACCTCACCCACTTTGGCTGTGTGCTTGTCCTGTTGGAAGGTGAACCTTCGCCCCCAGTCTGAGGTCCTGAGCGTTCTGGAGCAGGTATTGATCAAGGATCTCTCTGTACTTTGCGCCGTTCATCTTTTCCTCGATCCTGACTAGTCTCCCAATCTCTGCTGCTGGTTTCCTCCAGACGTGACGCTTGGCATTCAGGCCAAATAAATTCATCAGACCAGAGAATCTTTTTCTCATCGTCTGAGTCCTTTAGGTGCCTTTTGGCAAACTCCAAGCAGGCTGTCATGTACCTTTTACTGAGGAGTGGCTTCCGTCTGGCCACTCTACCATGAAAGCCTGATTGATGGAGTGCTGCAGAGATGGTTGTCCTTCTAAAAGGTTCTCCCGTCTCCACAGAGGAACTCTGGAGCACTGTCAGAGTGACCATCGGGTTTTTGATCATCTGCCTGACCAAGGCCCTTCTCCCCTGATTGCACAGTTTTGCCGGGCACCCAGCTCTAGGAAGAGTCTTGGTGGTTCCAAACTTTTTCCATTTAAGACTGATGAAGGTCACTGTATTCTTGGGGTCCTTCCCCAGATCTGTGCTTCAACACAGCATGAACTGACATGTTGTCCCCCAAATTAAAGGATCAGAGAATGAATCTAGTACTGAAAAACATAGACTACAGCTAGCTAGCACTACAGTGTATAAAATGTGGTGAGTAGATGACTCAAAGAGAGAGAAAGACAATACTTGAACCGGTTTGAACACATGCATTTCTTCCAAAATGAAAGAGACGCAAGAGAAAAATATAGAGAGATTGTCATTTTTTCCCACTTTTAGTTTTTACTGACTTAGCTAGCCAATGCAGCTAGCTAGTTTAGCCTACTGAAACACCCTGCTCAAACAGAGGGATGCTATGTTAGCTAGCTGGCTATGACAGAGGGATGCTATGTTAGCTAGTTGGCTATGACAGAGGGATGCTATGTTAGCTAGTTGGCTATAACAGAGGGATGCTATGTTAGCTAGCTGGCTATGACAGAGGGATGCTATGTTAGCTAGCTGGCTATAACAGAGGGATGCTATGTTAGCTAGCTGGCTATGACAGAGGGATGCTATGTTAGCTAGCTGGCTATAACAGAGGGATGCTATGTTAGCTAGCTGGCTATAACAGAGGGATGCTATGTTAGCTAGTTGGCTATAACAGAGGGATGCTATGTTAGCTAGTTGGCTGTAACAGAGGGATGCTATGTTAGCTAGTTGGCTATAACATAGGGATGCTATGTTAGCTAGTTGGCTATAACAGAGGGATGCTATGTTAGGTAGTTGGCTATAACAGAGGGATGCTATGTTAGCTAGCTGGCTATGACTATCCAACACAACACTGGAACTCTTCCAAGTCATGGTAATCTTTTAATATTACTAACGTATTGTTACCGGGGCCCGCTGATGAAACTGCTTCCTGTTCACCTTTATTTAACTAGGAAAGTCATTAAAAAAAAATATCTTATTTACAATGACTTCCTACCCCGGCCAAGCCCGGACAACGCTGGGCCAATTGTGCACCACCTTATGGGACTCCCAATCACGACCGGTTGTGATACAGCCTGGGATCGAATCAGGGTGTCTGTAGTGACGCCTGTAGCACTGAGATGCAGTGCCTTAGACCTTTGCACCACTCGGGAGCCCAAACTGCATGATTGTAGCGGGTTTACTAACACGTTAGTTCCAGTAGCTATGTTGACTAGGACGTTACTAATATGGTGACAACGATGTAGGCTGTGTGTAGCGGTTTGGCTTGGATTTTTTTTCTTCTCCTGGTCACATACAGCTGATGTATTGTCATCAGTCACCCAATATGCTGTAATAGAAATAAGGCCATGAGCACAGTTCTCTTACTGACCTGGCATAGGATCTCTCTATGTGTCTTAGAGCCACCTTGGGGTTGATGGTGGTGTGTTGTTTGTGGCTGCTATGAAAGTGAACTGTTTACGGGGATAAACATACCTGAATTAGCCCAATAGAAACTGCAGGACAGACAGAATATATCCACCCTCTGCCTCATTCACATAGAAGAGAGAAACAAAACAACTAAAACAATTAATTCAAGTAATAAGTAATACACAGGTTTGGCACTGAATGATTGGGTTTTTGAGGCTGTGTGTGTGTGTGTCACTTTCTTTCTCTCCCTCTCTCACCTCTTTGTCCTGTTGCACCACCTGTTGTTTGGACTTGGCGGTGATCCCCTCCAGCTCGTGGAAGTGTTTCATTCATGTCCGTGAGTCTCAGGCGGGCTGACTGCTCCTCGGCTATACAGGGAGACTGATGCCAATGCTGTATCCTCTGGAGCACGAATCCAACATCATCATTAAGTTTGCAGACGACACAACGGTGGTAGGCCTGATCACCGACAACGATGAGACAGCCTACAGGGAGGAGGTCAGAGACATGGCAGTGTGGTGCCAGGACAACAACCTCTCCCTCAACGATGAGACAGCCTACAGGGAGGAGGTCAGAGACCTGGCAGTGTGTTGCCAGGACAACAACCTCTCCCTCAACGATGAGACAGCCTACAGGGAGGAGGTCAGAGACCTGGCAGTGTGTTGCCAGGACAACAACCTCTCCCTCAACAATGAGACAGCCTACAGGGAGGAGGTCAGAGACATGGCAGTGTGGTGCCAGGACAACAACCTCTCCCTCAACGATGAGACAGCCTACAGGGAGGAGGTCAGAGACATGGCCGTGTGTTGCCAGGACAACAACCTCTCCCTCAACGATGAGACAGCCTACAGGGAGGAGGTCAGAGACATGGCAGTGTGGTGCCAGGACAACAACCTCTCCCTCAACGATGAGACAGCCTACAGGGAGGAGGTCAGAGACCTGGCAGTGTGTTGCCAGGACAACAACCTCTCCCTCAACGATGAGACAGCCTACAGGGAGGAGGTCAGAGACCTGGCAGTGTGTTGCCAGGACAACAACCTCTCCCTCAACAATGAGACAGCCTACAGGGAGGAGGTCAGAGACATGGCAGTGTGGTGCCAGGACAACAACCTCTCCCTCAACGATGAGACAGCCTACAGGGAGGAGGTCAGAGACATGGCCGTGTGTTGCCAGGACAACAACCTCTCCCTCAACGATGAGACAGCCTACAGGGAGGAGGTCAGAGACATGGCAGTGTGGTGCCAGGACAACAACCTCTCCCTCACCGATGAGACAGCCTACAGGGAGGAGGTCAGAGACCTGGCAGTGTGTTGCCAGGACAACAACCTCTCCCTCAACGATGAGACAGCCTACAGGGAGGAGGTCAGAGACCTGGCAGTGTGTTGCCAGGACAACAACCTCTCCCTCAACGATGAGACAGCCTACAGGGAGGAGGTCAGAGACATGGCAGTGTGTTGCCAGGACAACAACCTCTCCCTCAACGATGAGACAGCCTACAGGGAGGAGGTCAGAGACATGGCAGTGTGTTGCCAGGACAACAACCTCTCCCTCAACGATGAGACAGCCTACAGGGAGGTGGTCAGAGACATGGCAGTGTGTTGCCAGGACAACAACCTCTCCCTCAACGATGAGACAGCCTACAGGGAGGAGGTCAGAGACCTGGCAGTGTGTTGCCAGGACAACAACCTCTCCCTCAACGATGAGACAGCCTATCGGCAGGAGGTCAGAGACCTGGCAGTGTGTTGCCAGGACAACAACCTCTCCCTCAACGTGATCAAGACAAAAGGAGATTATCGTGGACTTCAGGAAAAAGGAGGGCCGAGCCACGCCCCCGTTCTCATCGACAGGGCTGCAGTTGAGCAGGTTCAAGTTCCTTGGTGTCCACATCAACAACAAACTAACATGGTCCAAACACACCAAGACAGTCGTGAAGAGGGCATGACAATTCCCCCTCAGGAGACACCCTCTATATTCTAACAGATTCACTACGTGGAATAACAAATCAAAAGGAGGTTTGTTCTGAAGTGTCTTTCCCATATCTGAGAGATAGAAGAAAGACCAGGAAACGTTTGTTATGGTTTTGACATGTATTTAACCCCATATTTTTGGCATTAAATAGTCTCCATATAAACTTCCATTCATTTTCTCAACTGGTACCCGGGGGTCCTTCGGACCAGTTTACAGTGCCCTTTTTTCTTACTACGGGTGTGGAGGATTTGGGCCTGGTCCAGGATAATCAATATGTCTTTCGCCTCCGACTCAAGTCCTCGTCCAAATCGAGGTTAGTGATAGCTGGCCAAATACCTTGTCTGATGTTGAATACCATGTCTGTCTTGGAAACAACTTCCGGCAGCATCTGGTCTCCCATCCAGGACCAACCCTGCTTAGCTTCAGAAGCAAGCCAGCAGTGGGATGCAGGGTGGTATGCTGCTGGCGATGCAGGGTGGTATGCTGCTGGCCAAATACCTTGTCTGCTGTTGAATACCTTGTCTGTCTTGGAAACAACGTCCGGCTGATATACTGCACGGGCAGTGAGATGTCAGGACTCTGCAACACTGGCTTCTGGTACATGCACTGTTTCAGATGCTCAAAGGCTGCTTCGCACTCTGGGACCAATTTCACCTTCTGAGGGCTTGACTTCCTGGTCAGCCCAGTGAGACCAGCAGCTCGGTCTGAGAAGTTGGGAATGAACCGCTGGTACCACCCCACCAAGCTCAAATCAAACAGCTAAATGACCATGATATGACCATCGTAAAACAATTCTAACAATTCTAACCCCCCCCCCCCCCCCCCCCCGGCCATTTGGTCTACTGTGTTATTGACTTGTTTATTGTTTACTCCATGTGTAACTCTGTTGTTGTCTGTTCACACTGCTATGCTTTATCTTGGCCAGGTCGCAGTTGCAAATGAGAACTTGTTCTCAACTAGCCTACCTGGTTAAATAAAGGTGAAATAAATAAATAAATAAAATGGCTTATACTTTTAGGTGTTAAGGGTTAAAACACATACCATTTAAAATGTCTGCCTGCCTGCCTGTCTGACTATGGCTGGTCAGTCCGTCTCCTGCCCCTTGCTCTGTCTGGAGTGAAGGAGACGTCACTACGATCACCACTTCCATTTCTCCTGTTCTAAAACGGAACAGCTGATATTAGTGGCAGGTAGCCTGTAATGACAGATAGTCTCCACTAGCTGGCAGGATTGCATAAAAAACGTAACACCTGAGCAGCACTGATGCGTTTTGGGGAATACGAGTTAAAAAACGAGTATAAAACAGACATGTAGCTGAATGAGATTTGTCTTATTTAATGAGATATTCAGTAGCCTATCTAAACTAGAAAAGGAGTAATAACAGTCAAAACTGCCCGCATTGTGACACACAGATATATATAGTCATGATAAGAAGAAGTATGTTTTATATTAAAAGTTCTGGTCAAAGTTTTTTGGGAAACATAGGTTAGGCATAATCAAATGCCAAGTGTGTCAAATATTCAACAGCTGACTAGATAGACGCATCCCTGGTTAGCTCTAATGATTTGAACACGTTGACTGTTATTCAAGTAACCCGAGTTTCTTACTGTGGGAAAGGAAGCGGAGGTGGTCTATCTTGATGACGCTCGACCCCATCCCGGTCTCGCACTCAAACTGCTGCCCGGTTCATCCGCTAACGCGCATCTGTCAGCGCAGTCACTGCTCGCTTTTAAGACCAACACATGAGACGAGTCCATTACCGACAGAATGTGGCGGGATGTCAAGTTTTTCCGATAGTTTACAAACTCATGTTTTCTGCATTGTTTCACCCGTGGTCTAAGACTGGCATCAAGTTCAGGTAAGCATACTAATAGGTTAAAATTAGCGTTTTTTGTTTGGGATAGTTTCTTACTGTGTGGGCGTTGATTTATTTGGAAGATTAATTTTTTTTCATAGCAGTTTACCAATTGGCCTTAATTCATAAAGCTATGAATTAATGACATAAAAAAATTATACCCCTAGAATACTTCATTTGCGCATTTCCATGAACTATGACATCTGATAATAACTGGTTAGTAAAAGTTCAGTTTAAAATAAGTAAAGTAACATTTTAGTAGCCAATTCAAGAAAGACTTGTAAGGCAATGAATAATAATATGACTAATAGACTAAAGTAAGTCTGAATGTTGATTTGGTTTCAATGAACCAACGTTGTCCGGTAATCATAAAGATTACGCACGAAACGTCAAGACGTGGAGAAGACAACACACGTCAAAAATAGGCTGAGTGAATATTTTTTTTAAATAAATAATTAGGGAAGACATTGCATATTGAAAAATGGAAAATGTGGAAATCATTGTACCCTAAAATATGTCCATTGACCTAGTTTTAAATGTTCCCTACTGTACTCTGAGTCCACTCAGTTAACCATCCATACAAGGGTGTTTTGCTCATGGAACAAGTCCTTTAAACTTCTGTGTAAATGAACATCTCTGAGATCAGTTTCACATCTGAAATTGTTTCTCTATCTGTTTTAATTCATTTCATAATATTTAGTTTAGGCCGGGATTTAATCCGATCGCGTTTTATCGGCTAAGCAGCTTTTAAAGGCAATGTTGTTGCATTTGCAGAGACCGCTTTTACGTTTAAACATGGCATAGGTCAGGTCAAACGGAAAATTACCTTTAAATGTCAACAGCAATATATAACTTGGATCTACCACTGATGAGATTGAATCCCAACATTTAACCTCCTGTGTTATGTTCAGGGTTGGTAATAGGTGTCTGGAGAGGAGCCTGGCTGTCTGGACAACATGGAGCTGCTGCAGCAGGGGAGGACAGGAGAGACAGTCATCAGTCAGGACAGGGTCAAGGGACAGGAGGTGGCCAAGTGTCCCCTGGACCTGCCAGAGTACCAGACCACACAGCCACAACCACAGCCACTACCCAATGTTTTTACCCAACAGCCACTGTCTAATGGGACAGCCGGGGAACACAAAGGTGAGGTTATAGTGGATACAGGTGGGGTTATAGTGGATACAGGTGGGGTTATAGTGGATACAGGGGAGGTTATTGTGAACACAGGTGAGGTTACAGTGGCTACAGGGGAGGTTATAGTGGATACAGGGGAGGTTATTGTGAACACAGGTGAGGTTACAGTGGCTACAGGGGAGGTTATAGTGGATACAGGTGGGGCTATAGTGGATACAGGTTGGGTTATAGTGGACACAGGTGGGGTTAAAATGGATACAGGTGAGGTTACAGTGGCTACAGGGGAGGTTATAGTGGATACAGGTGGGGCTATAGTGGATACAGGTTGGGTTATAGTGGACACAGGTGGGGTTAAAATGGATACAGGTATGGTTATAGTGGATACAGGTGGGGTTATAGTGGATACAGGTGGGGTTATAGTGGATACAGGTATGGTTATAGTGGATACAGGTATGGTTATAGTGGATACAGGTATGGTTATAGTGGATACAGGTGGGGTTATAGTGGATACTGGGGAGGTTATAGTGGATACAGGTGGGGTTATTGTGGATACAGGTGAGGTTATAGTGGACACAGGTGAGGTTATAGTGGATACAGGTGAGGTTATAGTGGATACAGGTGAGGTTATAGTGGATACAGGTGAGGTTATAGTGGATACAGGTGAGGTTATAGTGGATACAGGGGAGGTTATAGTGGATAAAGGGGAGGTTATAGTGGATACAGGTGAGGTTAAAGTGATTACAGGTTGGGTTATAGTGGGGAAAGGTGAGGTTATAGTGGATACAGGTTAGGTTATAGTAGACAAATATGTATACCATGTATATGTATACCTGTACTGGTTCAGCAGAGCTCCCAGGGCCCTCTGTAAGTGTTATTGTGTCGATCCTGGTTCAGCAGAGCTCCCAGGGCCCTCTGTAAGGTCTGCCAGAGCTGATGGTGAAGATAGTGATGATTCTATGACAGATCTCAACACAACTGACGACGCGTCACATCTCCTACCAAACAGTATACCATCAAACCCCTACCATCTACCGAGAGGTAATGCTACTGATAATGATGGAAACACTTCAAAACATTACTTCGACAGCTTCTGCTTTTATTAACTTTATGATAAATGTTCAGCGCTGTATAAAGTAAACATTGATTGATAGATTGATTGATTGATTGATTGATTGACTGCTCACTCACACAGTAGAGCTTCCCAGCGGGGTCCCTGTGTCGTCCAGTCCGAAAACTTCCCCCAAGACCCTGATCAACGGAGCCTCCCCCTCCCCCGTCTGTACCCCTCCATCTGCCTCTCTTGACCAGAGAGGATGGAGCCCACCTCAGTCCCCTCAGTCCCCAGCCTGTGACAGACACCATGGGTACCCTATTAAAAAACAACACCTGCCGTCCACCACAAGGAGCCAGAACTCATTGAAAGCTGACGCCACTCAGATAAAGGAAATAGCTGGAGATGGTGAGAATAAAAACGAATTATTCTACGTTTCATAGACAGTCAATATATATAGTGGGGTTATAGTGGATACAGGGGAGGTTATAGTGGGTACAGCAGGGGTTATAGTGGATACAGGTGGGGTTATAGTGGATACAGGTGGGGTTATAGTGGATACAGGTGAGGTTATAGTGGATACAGGTGAGGTTATAGTGGACACAGGTGAGGTTATAGTGGACACAGGTGAGGTTATAGTGGATACAGGTGGGGTTATAGTGGATACAGGGGAGGTTATAGGGGATACAGGGGAGGTTATAGTGGACACAGGTGGGGTTATAGTGGATACAGGTGAGGTTATAGTGGATACAGGTGGGGTTATAGTGGATACAGGTGAGGTTATAGTGGATACAGGTGAGGTTATAGTGATACAGGTGGGGTTATAGTGGGTACAGGTGGGGTTATAGTGGGTACAGGTGGGGTTATAGTGGATACAGGTGAGGTTATAGTGGATACAGGTGAGGATATAGTGGACAGAGGTGAGGTTATAGTGGATACAGGTGGGGTTATAGTGGATACAGGTGAGGTTATAGTGGATACAGGTGAGGTTATAGTGGACACAGGTGAGGTTATAGTGGATACAGGTGGGGTTATAGTGGATACAGGGGAGGTTATAATGGACACAGGTGGGGTTATAGTGGATACAGGTGAGGTTATAGTGGATACAGGTGAGGTTATAGTGGATACAGGTGGGGCTATAGTGGACACAGGTGAGGTTATAGTGGATACAGGTGGGGTTATAGTGCATACAGGTGACGTTATAGTGGATACAGGTGAGGTTATAGTGGATACAGGTGGGGTTATAGTGGATACAGGTGAGGTTATAGTGGATACAGGTGGGGTTATAGTGGATACAGGTGGGGCTATAGTGCACACGGGTGAGGTTATAATGGGTACAGGTGAGGTTATAGTGGATACAGGTGGGGTTATAGTGGATACAGGTGGGGCTATAGTGGATATACAGGTGGGGTTATAGTGGATACAGGTGGGGTTATAGTGGATACAGGGGAGGTTATAGTGGATACAGGTGGGGCTATAGTGGATACAGGTGGGGTTATAGTGGATACAGGTGGGGTTATAGTGGATACAGGTGGGGTTATAGTGGATATACAGGTGAGGTTATAGTGGATACAGGTGGGGCTATAGTGCATACAGGTGAGGTTATAGTGGATACAGGTGGGGCTATAGTGGATATACAGGTGGGGCTATAGTGGATACAGGTGAGGTTATAGTGGATACAGGTGGGGTTATAGTGGATATACAGGTGGGGCTATAGTGGATATACAGGTGGGGTTATAGTGGATACAGGTGGGGTTATAGTGGATATACAGGTGGGGCTATAGTGGATATACAGGTGGGGCTATAGTGGATATACAGGTGGGGTTATAGTGGATATACAGGTGGGGCTATAGTGGATATACAGGTGGGGCTATAGTGGATATACAGGTGGGGTTATAGTGGATATACAGGTGGGGCTATAGTGGATATACAGGTGGGGTTATAGTGGATATACAGGTGGGGCTATAGTGGATATACAGGTGGGGTTATAGTGGATATACAGGTGGGGCTATAGTGGATATACAGGTGGGGTTATAGTGGATATACAGGTGGGGCTATAGTGGATATACAGGTGGGGCTATAGTGGATATACAGGTGGGGCTATAGTGGATATACAGGTGGGGTTATAGTGGATATACAGGTGGGGCTATAGTGGATATACAGGTGGGGTTATAGTGGATATACAGGTGGGGTTATAGTGGATATACAGGTGGGGTTATAGTGGATATACAGGTGGGGCTATAGTGGATATACAGGTGGGGTTATAGTGGATACAGGTGAGGTTATAGTGGATATACAGGTGAGGTTATAGTGGATACAGGTGAGGTTATAGTGATACAGGTGGGGTTATAGTGGATATACAGGTGGGGTTATAGTGCATACAGGTGAGGTTATAGTGGATACAGGTGAGGTTATAGTGGATACAGGTGGGGTTATAGTGGATACAGGTGGGGTTATAGTGGATATACAGGTGGGGTTATAGTGGATACAGGTGGGGTTATAGTGGATACAGGTGGGGTTATAGTGGATACAGGTGGGGTTATAGTGGATATACAGGTGGGGTTATAGTGGATACAGGTGGGGCTATAGTGGATATACAGGTGGGGTTATAGTGGATACAGGTGGGGTTATAGTGGATATACAGGTGGGGTTATAGTGGATATACAGGTGGGGCTATAGTGGATATACAGGTGGGGTTATAGTGGATATACAGGTGGGGTTATAGTGGATATACAGGTGGGGTTATAGTGGATATACAGGTGGGGCTATAGTGGATATACAGGTGGGGTTATAGTGGATACAGGTGAGGTTATAGTGGATATACAGGTGAGGTTATAGTGGATACAGGTGAGGTTATAGTGATACAGGTGGGGTTATAGTGGATACAGGTGAGGTTATAGTGGATACAGGTGAGGTTATAGTGGATACAGGTGAGGTTATAGTGGATACAGGTGGGGTTATAGTGGATATACAGGTGGGGTTATAGTGGATACAGGTGGGGTTATAGTGGATACAGGTGGGGTTATAGTGGATACAGGTGGGGTTATAGTGGATATACAGGTGGGGTTATAGTGGATACAGGTGGGGCTATAGTGGATATACAGGTGGGGTTATAGTGGATACAGGTGGGGTTATAGTGGATATACAGGTGGGGTTATAGTGGATATACAGGTGGGGCTATAGTGGATATACAGGTGGGGTTATAGTGGATATACAGGTGGGGTTATAGTGGATATACAGGTGGGGTTATAGTGGATATACAGGTGGAGCTATAGTGGATATACAGGTGGGGTTATAGTGGATATACAGGTGGGGTTATAGTGGATATACAGGTGGGGTTATAGTGGATATACAGGTGGGGCTATAGTGGATATACAGGTGAGGTTATAGTGGATATACAGGTGGGGTTATAGTGGATATACAGGTGGGGCTATAGTGGATACAGGTGAGGTTATAGTGGATACAGGTGAGGTTATAGTGGATATACAGGTGGGGCTATAGTGGATACAGGTGGGGTTATAGTGGATATACAGGTGGGGTTATAGTGGATATACAGGTGGGGCTATAGTGGATATACAGGTGGGGTTATAGTGGATATACAGGTGGGGTTATAGTGGATATACAGGTGGGGTTATAGTGGATGTACAGGTGGGGCTATAGTGGATATACAGGTGAGGTTATAGTGGATATACAGGTGGGGTTATAGTGGATATACAGGTGGGGCTATAGTGGATACAGGTGAGGTTATAGTGGATACAGGTGGGGTTATAGTGGATATACAGGTGGGGTTATAGTGGATACAGGTGAGGTTATAGTGGATACAGGTGAGGTTATAGTGGATACAGGTGAGGTTATAGTGATACAGGTGGGGTTATAGTGGATATACAGGTGGGGTTATAGTGGATATACAGGTGGGGTTATAGTGGATACAGGTGAGGTTATAGTGGATACAGGTGGGGCTATAGTGGATATACAGGTGGGGTTATAGTGGATACAGGTGAGGTTATAGTGGATACAGGTGGGGTTATAGTGGATATACAGGTGGGGCTATAGTGGATATACAGGTGGGGTTATAGTGGATACAGGTGAGGTTATAGTGGATACAGGTGGGGTTATAGTGGATATACAGGTGGGGCTATAGTGGATATACAGGTGGGGTTATAGTGGATACAGGTGGGGTTATAGTGGATATACAGGTGGGGCTATAGTGGATATACAGGTGGGGCTATAGTGGATATACAGGTGGGGTTATAGTGGATATACAGGTGGGGTTATAGTGGATATACAGGTGGGGTTATAGTGGATATACAGGTGGGGCTATAGTGGATACAGGTGGGGTTATAGTGGATATACAGGTGGGGTTATAGTGGATATACAGGTGGGGCTATAGTGGATACAGGTGGGGTTATAGTGGATATACAGGTGGGGTTATAGTGGATATACAGGTGGGGCTATAGTGGATACAGGTGGGGTTATAGTGGATATACAGGTGGGGTTATAGTGGATATACAGGTGAGGTTATAGTGGATACAGGTGGGGTTATAGTGGATATACAGGTGGGGTTATAGTGGATATACAGGTGGGGCTATAGTGCATACAGGTGGGGTTATAGTGGATACAGGTGGGGTTATAGTGGATATACAGGTGGGGCTATAGTGGATACAGGTGGGGTTATAGTGGATATACAGGTGGGGCTATAGTGCATACAGGTGGGGTTATAGTGGATACAGGTGGGGTTATAGTGGATACAGGTGAGGTTATAGTGGATATACAGGTGGGGCTATAGTGCATACAGGTGGGGTTATAGTAGATACAGGTGGGGTTATAGTGGATACAGGTGAGGTTATAGTGGATACAGGTGGGGTTATAGTGGATACAGGTGAGGTTATAGTGGATACAGGTGGGGTTATAGTGGATATACAGGTGAGGTTATAGTGGATATACAGGTGAGGTTATAGTGGATACAGGTGAGGTTATAGTGGATATACAGGTGGGGTTATAGTGGATATACAGGTGGGGTTATAGTGGATATACAGGTGAGGTTATAGTGGATACAGGTGGGGCTATAGTGGATACAGGTGGGGTTATAGTGGATATACAGGTGAGGTTATAGTGGATATACAGGTGAGGTTATAGTGGATACAGGTGAGGTTATAGTGGATATACAGGTGAGGTTATAGTGGATATACAGGTGAGGTTATAGTGGATACAGGTGAGGTTATAGTGGATATACAGGTGAGGTTATAGTGGATACAGGTGAGGTTATAGTGGACACAGGTGAGGTTATAGTGGATATACAGGTGGGGTTATAGTGGATATACAGGTGAGGTTATAGTGGATATACAGGTGAGGTTATAGTGGATATACAGGTGGGGCTATAGTGGATATACAGGTGAGGTTATAGTGGATATACAGGTGAGGTTATAGTGGATACAGGTGGGGTTATAGTGGATACAGGTGAGGTTATAGTGGATACAGGTGGGGTTATAGTGGATATACAGGTGAGGTTATAGTGGACACAGGTGAGGTTATAGTGGATATACAGGTGGGGTTATAGTGGATATACAGGTGAGGTTATAGTGGATATACAGGTGAGGTTATAGTGGATACAGGTGAGGTTATAGTGGATATACAGGTGGGGTTATAGTGGATATACAGGTGGGGTTATAGTGGATATACAGGTGAGGTTATAGTGGATATACAGGTGGGGTTATAGTGGATATACAGGTGGGGTTATAGTGGATATACAGGTGGGGCTATAGTGGATACAGGTGAGGTTATAGTGGATATACAGGTGAGGTTATAGTGGATATACAGGTGAGGTTATAGTGGATATACAGGTGGGGTTATAGTGGATACAGGTGAGGTTATAGTGGATATACAGGTGGGGTTATAGTGGATATACAGGTGGGGTTATAGTGGATACAGGTGAGGTTATAGTGGATATACAGGTGCGGCTATAGTGGATATACAGGTGAGGTTATAGTGGATATACAGGTGGGGTTATAGTGGATATACAGGTGGGGCTATAGTGGATACAGGTGAGGTTATAGTGGATATACAGGTGAGGTTATAGTGGATATACAGGTGAGGTTATAGTGGATACAGGTGAGGTTATAGTGGACACAGGTGAGGTTATAGTGGATATACAGGTGGGGTTATAGTGGATATACAGGTGAGGTTATAGTGGATATACAGGTGAGGTTATAGTGGATATACAGGTGAGGTTATAGTGGATACAGGTGAGGTTATAGTGGATATACAGGTGAGGTTATAGTGGATACAGGTGAGGTTATAGTGGACACAGGTGAGGTTATAGTGGATACAGGTGGGGTTATAGTGGATATACAGGTGAGGTTATAGTGGATACAGGTGAGGTTATAGTGGATACAGGTGGGGTTATAGTGGATACAGGTGAGGTTATAGTGGATACAGGTGGGGCTATAGTGGATACAGGTGAGGTTATAGTGGATACAGGTGGGGTTATAGTGGATACAGGTGAGGTTATAGTGGATACAGGTGAGGTTATAGTGGATACAGGTGGGGTTATAGTGGATATACAGGTGAGGTATGTTGTAACTTCGTTACACGTATGATTATACAAAAGCGGACAGAAAAGATGGGTAAGGACAGTGTAAAAAATGAACAGTAGAATAAAGGTCTTCAAATATTGTTGACTTGAGTTCTAAGAACGTTTTTGTCAGGTGTTCGGGTCCCTTCTACACTGCTCGGGTAACCATAACTATGCCAGAAAAGGAGCCACTTCATTGGTCTTAGCTGGCAGAATCATTGATTTGAACCAATGAAATAGGTTCCTGTCTGGGGGCAATGTGACCCCCCCCCCCCCCGTCACTACGATCTAGTCTTTATCTTAAAGCCACCTTGAAGCCACGTTCCCCTCTGACAGCTTTATCAGTTCTGCTGTCTGGCCCCTTCACCATCAGGCGGTCACCGATAAACAGTTGGGATACGTTGACCTGGTGGCGTTACACAAGTCACCAAACGGCTAAAAAGAAAACAATGTGAGTTTTCACTGGATTTTGCCACTCAGTTTTTTGTTATTCCAAACGGCTAAAAAGAAAACACTCAGTTTTTTGTTATTCAATGATAAAAAAATGAGGCTTTGTTATTGTTAAACTGGCTAAATACATGAAATGTAATTGATTGACACATTAATTGATTGATATGCCACTAATGACTTGTATGTTTGTCTACATGTAATATAATGTTAATCTGTCACTCCTCACCCTTCATGGCCTTAAATATACCGTATTTAATATATAACATTATCAGGTGTTAACCCTGGGTCCTGACCTTAAATATACCGTATTTAATATATAACATTATCAGGTGTTAACCCTGGGTCCTGACCTTAAATATACCGTATTTAATATATAACATTATCAGGTGTTAACCCTGGGTCCTGACCTTAAATATACCGTATTTAATATATAACATTATCAGGTGTTAACCCTGGGTCCTGGCCTTAAATATACCGTATTTAATATATAACATTATCAGGTGTTAACCCTGGGTCCTGACCTTAAATATACCGTATTTAATATATAACATTATCAGGTGTTAACCCTGGGTCCTGACCTTAAATATACCGTATTTAATATAGAACATTATCAGGTGTTAACCCTGGGTCCTGACCTTAAATATACCGTATTTAATATAGAACATTATCAGGTGTTAACCCTGGGTCCTGACCTTAAATATACCGTATTTAATATATAACATTATCAGGTGTTAACCCTGGGTGGGTCCTGACCTTAAATATACCGTATTTAATATATAACATTATCAGGTGTTAACCCTGGGTCCTGACCTTAAATATACCGTATTTAATATATAACATTATCAGGTGTTAACCCTGGGTGGGTCCTGGCCTTAAATATACCGTATTTAATATATAACATTATCAGGTGTTAACCCTGGGTGGGTCCTGACCTTAAATATACCGTATTTAATATATAACATTATCAGGTGTTAACCCTGGGTGGGTCCTGACCTTAAATATACCGTATTTAATATATAACATTATTAGGTGTTAACCCTGGGTCCTGACCTCTGTGTGGTCTTTTATTGTATTTAACCAGGAAAAGACCGTTGAGGTGAGTAACCTCTTTTAGGATGGGAACCTGTCATGAGGTCAGCAGGAAGTAGTGAGCATGTACACAAAACACAAGAACACAATATGTTCTCTATATTCTAATTAAATATATGTTATCCCCCCCCCCCCCCCCACAGACTGCTGTGTACACTGTGTCCTGGCCTGTCTGTTCTGTGAGGTGCTGTCCCTGTGCTCAGTGCTGGCCCAGTGCCTGGCGTGCGGAGAGGGCTGTGAGGTGCTGTGTTGCTGTGGGGAGGGGGCTGCCGGCGGGTTGGCCTGTGGGGAGGACGCCTGCTCTGCCCTGTTGGATTGTGGGATACTAGAGGACTGCTGCGAGTCTTCCGACTGTCTGGAGATCTGTCTGGAGTGTTGTTCTATCTGCTTCCCTGTGTAGAAGAAGAAGAAGAAGAAGAAGAAGAGGAAGAGGAATGGAGGAAGAAGAAGAAGAAGAAGAATGGAGGAAGAAGAAGAAGAATGGAGGAAGAAGAAGAAGAAGAATAATGGAGGAAGAAGAAGAAGAAGAAGAAGAATGGAGGAAGAAGAAGAAGAAGAATGGAGGAAGAAGAAGAAGAATGGAGGAAGAAGAAGAAGAAGAACGGAGCAAGAAGAAGATTGAAACATTTGACAGAAAGACAGGTGGAGTGGCTCTGTGTTCGGCCTCCTAAACGGACTGAGCTGTAATAGACGGGACAAATGACCACAACCACCACGTTGAACGCTTTTCATTACCCCCCCACGTCAGATGTCTCTGTTCTACACCAACATTGATTAAACTTTGGCTTTTGGGGTTATTTAATATCAGTGTTTATTTTGCAAAGCCATTAAGCCACAGCACAGGTTGAGGATGAGATGTTGTACTGAGCAGTCTGACCAGTCAGGTTGAGATGTTGTACTGAGCAGTCTGACCAGTCAGGTTGAGATGTTGTACTGAGCAGTCTGACCAGTCAGGATGAGATGTTGTACTGAGCAGTCTGACCAGTCAGGTTGAGATGTTGTACTGAGCAGTCTGACCAGTCAGGTTGAGATGTTGTACTGAGCAGTCTGACCAGTCAGGTTGAGGATGAGATGTTGTACTGAGCAGTCTGACCAGTCAGGATGAGATGTTGTACTGAGCAGTCTGACCAGTTAGGTTGAGGATGAGATGTTGTACTGAGCAGTCTGACCAGTCAGGTTGAGGATGAGATGTTGTACTGAGCAGTCTGACCAGTCAGGTTGAGATGTTGTACTGAGCAGTCTGACCAGTCAGGTTGAGGATGAGATGTTGTACTGAGCAGTCTGACCAGTCAGGATGAGATGTTGTACTGAGCAGTCTGACCAGTCAGGTTGAGGATGAGATGTTGTACTGAGCAGTCTGACCAGTCAGGTTGAGGATGAGATGTTGTACTGAGCAGTCTGACCAGTCAGGTTGAGGATGAGATGTTGTACTGAGTAGTCTGACCAGTCAGGTTGAGGATGAGATGTTGTACTGAGCAGTCTGACCAGTCAGGTTGAGGATGAGATGTTGTACTGAGCAGTCTGATCAGTCAGGATGAGATGTTGTACTGAGCAGTCTGATCAGTCAGGATGAGATGTTGTACTGAGCAGTCTGACCAGTCAGGTTGAGGATGAGATGTTTTACTGAGCAGTCTGACCAGTCAGGTTGAGGATGAGATGTTGTACTGAGCAGTCTGACCAGTCAGGTTGAGAATGAGATGTTGTACTGAGCAGTCTGACCAGTCAGGTTGAGATGTTGTACTGAGCAGTCTGACCAGTCAGGATGAGGATGAGATGTTGTACTGAGCAGTCTGACCAAAAATTGAAAAAATCAATCGTAAAATTGTATTAATTCTCAAAAATTTAAGTTTTTTTTAATAGCAAGCTAGGACTAAGGGAAGAATACTATAAAAGCTGAAGAAGGGTTGACAAGTCGACGTCGAGGAAGTAATGGGATGACTGTAGATCATGACAGTTAACAGTACAGTGATACAGATGGAGCAGCTTCGTTAGAGCCAGTTGGCTACAGCAGGAAAAGAATCCTGCAGCAACAGGAAATGGGAATTATTGTTCTGGATTATAATTAATGGATTTTTTTTTTTGTAGGGGTTGATACAGTATTCATAAGGCGAAAATCTAGTCTGTAATTTCATAGTGGAAATTACAATCTTTAGAAGCTTTTTTTTTTATTATCTCAAATACGGCATCTGTATTTTTTTTTCTTTTTTTACAATATGAGATTTAACATTGGTTTATAAGATATGCTGTTACAATATGAGATTTAACATTGGTTTATAAGATATGCTGTTACAATATGAGATTTAACATTGGTTTATAAGATATGCTGTTACAATATGAGATTTAACATTGGTTTATAAGATATGCTGTTACAATATGAGATTTAACATTGGTTTATAAGATATGCTGTTACAATATGAGATTTAACATTGGTTTATAAGATATGCTGTTACAATATGAGATTTAACATTGGTTTATAAGATATGCTGTTACAATATGAGATTTAACATTGGTTTATAAGATATGCTGTTACAATATGAGATTTAACATTGGTTTATAAGATATGCTGTTACAATATGAGATTTAACATTGGTTTATAAGACATCTTGTGCCACTTGCCTCTGTCTGGACGAGTACACACTATACGTCATCTATGTGAAAATTAAGCTGTTTAATTTTGTATTGATGAGATCTTTCAACAGTCAATATGCAATTCTGAAAACATATCTACATAGACAACATGTTGTAAGACAAGATGATTAGAAAAGTAGGTGAAACATGGAGTTTTAAACCTCTACTAAACCTTCTCCTCTCCTTGTCCTAAAACAGTCACTTCTGAAATATCACTGTTTTCCTTTGTCTTTAACTGGCAGGAAATCTGTTTCGTATCTGAATGTTAAGTATACAGTATCTAGTCTGGATGTTAAGTATACAGTATCTAGTCTGGATGCTAAGTATACAGTGTCTAGTCTGGATGTTAAGTATACAATATCTAGTCTGGATGTTAAGTATACAGTATCTAGTCTGGATGTTAAGTATACAGTATCTAGTATGGATGTTAAGTATACAGTATCTAGTCTGGATGTTAAGTGTACAATATCTAGTCTGGATGCTAAGTATACAGTATCTAGTCTGGTTTAAGAGTACATTGTCTAGTCTCGATGTTAAGTATACAGTATCTAGTTTGGATGTTAAATACCTCTACAGGATCGGTGTCCCCCCCACGGGACGGTTAAGCTAACATAGGCTAATGTGATTAGCATGAGGTTGTATGTAACAAGAACATTTCCCAGGACATAAACATATCTGATATGGGCAGAAAGCTTAAATTCTTGTTAATCTAACTGCACTGTCTGATTTAGAGTATCTATTACAGTGAAAGAATGCCATGTGATTGTTTGAGGAGATTGCACAGTTATGAACTTGAAAATATGTCAATAAACCAATTAGGCACCTTTGGGCAGTCTTGATACAACATTTTGAACAGATGTACAATGGTTCTTTGGATCAGTCTAACACTTTGCACAAACACTGCTGCCATCTAGTGGTCAACATCTAAATTGCGCCAGGGCTGGAAAAATACATTATGGCCTTTCTCTTGCATTTCAAAGATGATGGTACAAACAACAATAAAAAATGCATGTTTATTTCTTTGTATTATCTTTTACCAGATCTAATGTGTTATATTCTACTACATTAATTTCACATTTCCACAAACTTCAAAGTGTTTCCTTTCAAATGGTATCATGAATATGCATATCCTTGATTCAGGTCCTGAGCTACAGGCAGTTAGGTTTGGGTATGTCATTTTAGGCGGAAATTGAAAAAAAAGTTGGATCCTTATTAAGAGGTTTTTAAGTACACAGTATATAATCTGGTTTAAGAGTACAGTATCTAGTCTGGATGTTAAGTATACAATATCTAGTCTGGATGTTAAGTATATAGTATCTAGTCTGGATGTTAAGTATACAGTATCTAGTCTGGATGTTAAGTATATAGTATATAATCTGGTTTAAGAGTACAGTATCTAGTCTGGATGTTAAGTATACAGTATCTAGTCTCGATGTTAAGTATACAGTATCTAGTCTGGATGTTAAGTACACAGTATACAGTCTGGTTTAAGAGTACAGTATCTAGTTTGGATGTTAAGTATACAGTATCTAGTCTGGATGTTAAGTATACAGTATCTAGTCTGGATGTTAAGTATACAGTATATAATCTGGATGTTAAGTATACAGTATCTAGTCTGGATGTTAAGTACACAGTATACAGTCTGGATGCTAAGTACACAGTATACAGTCTGGTTTAAGAGTACAGTATCTAGTCTGGATGTTAAGTATACAGTATCTAGTCTGGATGCTAAGTATACAGTATCTAGTGTGGATATTAAGTGTACAGTATCTAGTCTGGATGCTAAGTATACAGTATCTAGTCTGGATGTTAAGTATACAGTATCTAGTCTGGATGTTAAGTATACAGTATCTAGTATGGATGTTAAGTATACAGTATCTAGTCTGGATGTTAAGTGTACAATATCTAGTCTGGATGTTAAGTATACAGTATCTAGTCTGGATGTTAAGTATACAGTATATAATCTGGATGTTAAGTATACAGTATCTAGTCTGGATGTTAAGTACACAGTATACAGTCTGGATGCTAAGTACACAGTATACAGTCTGGTTTAAGAGTACAGTATCTAGTCTGGATGTTAAGTATACAGTATCTAGTCTGGATGCTAAGTATACAGTATCTAGTGTGGATATTAAGTGTACAGTATCTAGTCTGGATGCTAAGTATACAGTATCTAGTCTGGATGTTAAGTATACAGTATCTAGTCTGGATGCTAAGTATACAGTATCTAGTATGGATGTTAAGTATACAGTATATAGTCTGGATGTTAAGTACACAGTATACAGTCTGGTTTAAGAGTACAGTATCTAGTCTGGATGTTAAGTATACAGTATCTAGTCTGGATGTTAAGTATACAGCATCTAGTCTGGATGCTAAGTATACAGTATCTAGTCTGGATGCTAAGTATACAGTATCTAGTGTGGATATTAAGTGTACAGTATCTAGTCTGGATGCTAAGTATACAGTATCTAGTCTGGATGTTAAGTATACAGTATCTAGTCTGGATGCTAAGTATACAGTATCTAGTATGGATGTTAAGTATACAGTATCTAGTCTGGATGTTAAGTACACAGTATACAGTCTGGTTTAAGAGTACAGTATCTAGTCTGGATGTTAAGTATACAGTATCTAGTCTGGATGTTAAGTATACAGCATCTAGTCTGGATGCTAAGTATACAGTATCTAGTCTGGATGCTAAGTATACAGTATCTAGTGTGGATATTAAGTATACAGTATCTAGTCTGGATGTTAAGTATATAGTATCTAGTCTGGATGCTAAGTATACAGTATCTAGTCTGGATGTTAAGTATACAGCATCTAGTCTGGATGCTAAGTATACAGTATCTAGTCTGGATGCTAAGTATACAGTATCTAGTGTGGATATTAAGTATACAGTATCTAGTCTGGATGTTAAGTATATAGTATCTAGTCTGGATGCTAAGTATACAGTATCTAGTCTGGATGTTAAGTATACAGTATCTAGTCTGGATGTTAAGTATATAGTATCTAGTCTGGATATTAAGTATATAGTATCTAGTCTGGATGTTAAGTATATAGTATCTAGTGTGGATATTAAGTATATAGTATCTAGTCTGGATATTAAGTATATAGTATCTAGTCTGGATGTTAAGTATATAGTATCTAGTCTGGATATTAAGTATACAGTATCTAGTCTGGATATTAAGTATATAGTATCTAGTCTGGATGTTAAGTATACAGTATCTAGTGTGGATATTAAGTATACAGTATCTAGTCTGGATATTAAGTATATAGTATCTAGTCTGGATATTAATTATACAGTATCTAGTCTGGATATTAAGTATATAGTATCTAGTCTGGATGCTAAGTATACAGTATCTAGTCTGGATGCTAAGTATACAGTATCTAGTCTGGATGTTAAGTATATAGTATCTAGTCTGGATATTAAGTATATAGTATCTAGTCTGGATGTTAAGTATACAGTATCTAGTCTGGATGTTAAGTATATAGTATCTAGTCTGGATATTAACATGCGTGGTTATTGAACTGTGTCAATAATCATGTGTCCATCCCGTTTTTAAAGTCATACCGTCTTTTTTTTTTTAAATCAAGAGAAAGTTTCTATACAATTTTATAAATGCAGATAATTTGTTAATTCGACATGGTGGGCTATTTTTGTATCTGTAAAATTAGTTATGTGAGAAATGGTTGTGGAAACGCCTATACAGTGGGGTAAAAAAGTATTTAGTCAGCCACCAATTGTGCAAGTTCTCCCACTTAAAAAGATGAGAGGCCTGTAATTTTCATCATAGGTACACTTCAACTATGACAGACAAAATGAAGATCACATTGTAGGATTTTTAATTAATTTATTTGCAAATTATGGTGGAAAATAAGTATTTGGTCACCTACAAACAAGCAAGATTTCTGGCTCTCACAGACCTGTAACTTCTTCTTTAAGAGGCTCCTCTGTCCTCCACTCGTTACCTGTATTAATGGCACCTGTTTGAACTTGTTATCAGTATAAAAGACACCTGTCCACAACCTCAATCAGTCACACTCCAAACTGTATGTGAAAATATAACAAAGTAAAAGTCGTAATATGTTGTGTGGTCCTCCCACTATGACTCGGGGAATCGTGCAGTTTATTAGGCTACAGATGACATGTTGTGCCGTCCTCCCACTATGACTCGGGGAATCGTGCAGTTTATTAGGCTACAGATGACATGTTGTGTGATCCTCCCACTATGACTCGGGGAATCGTGCAGTTTATTAGGCTACAGATGACATGTTGTGCCGTCCTCCCACTATGACTCGGGGAATCGTGCAGTTTATTAGGCTACAGATGACATGTTGTGCCGTCCTCCCACTATGACTCGGGGAATCGTGCAGTTTATTAGGCTACAGATGACATGTTGTGCCGTCCTCCCACTATGACTCGGGGAATCGTGCAGTTTATTAGGCTACAGATGACATGTTGTGCCGTCCTCCCACTATGACTCGGGGAATCGTGCAGTTTATTAGGCTACAGATGACATGTTGTGCCGTCCTCCCACTATGACTCGGGGAATCGTGCAGTTTATTAGGCTACAGATGACATGTTGTGCCGTCCTCCCAATATGACTTGGGGAATCGTGCAGTTTATTAGGCTACAGATGACATGTTGTGCCGTCCTCCCACTATGACTCGGGGAATCGTGCAGTTTATTAGGCTACAGATGACATGTTGTGCCGTCCTCCCACTATGACTCGGGGAATCGTGCAGTTTATTAGGCTACAGATGACATGTTGTGCCGTCCTCCCACTATGACTCGGGGAATCGTGCAGTTTATTAGGCTACAGATGACATGTTGTGCCGTCCTCCCACTATGACTCTGGGAATCGTGCAGTTTATTAGGCTACAGATGATATGTTGTGCCGTCCTCCCACTATGACTCGGGGAATCGTGCAGTTTATTAGGCTACAGATGACATGTTGTGCCGTCCTCCCACTATGACTCTGGGAATCGTGCAGTTTATTAGGCTACAGATGACATGTTGTGCCGTCCTCCCACTATGACTCGGGGAATCGTGCAGTTTATTAGGCTACAGATGACATGTTGTGCCGTCCTCCCACTATGACTCTGGGAATCGTGCAGTTTATTAGGCTACAGATGACATGTTGTGCCGTCCTCCCACTATGACTCGGGGAATCGTGATGAAACCATTTATGTTGAACTTCACAGGGTGGAGAAAGAGCCCGGTGACGAGTTCAAAGAGCCTTTTCAATTAATATCGAGGGTCTTATTCTGGTGACATGAGGATCGATTCCTGGCTGCCGTTTGACAAATAATAATCACGTTATGTAGACTAGACAACCCACACTGTATCTGCCAGCTGTTGGCAAGATCACACCTGCCAAGACCAGAGTAGGCACCTGCCAAGACCAAAGTGGGCACCTGCCAAGACCAAAGTGGGCACCTGCCAAGACCAAAGTAGGCACCTGCCAAGACCAAAGTAGGCACCTGCCAAGACCAGAGTGGGCACCTGCCAAGACCAAAGTGGGCACCTGCCAAGACCAGAGTGGGCACCTGCCAAGACCAGAGTGGGCACCTGCCAAGACCGGAGTGGGCACCTGCCAAGACCAGAGTGGGCACCTGCCAAGACCAGAGTAGGCACCTGCCAAGACCGGAGTGGGCACCTGCCAAGACCAAAGTGGGCACCTGCCAAGACCAAAGTGGGCACCTGCCAAGACCGGAGTAGGCACCTGCCAAGACCAGAGTGGGCACATTTGGTTATTAACACAACAGTTTTAGTCACCAAACTATCGGTAGAGTTAGAGAAATGTGATGGAAACACACCGAACTGTCCATTTTCATTTGGTACATGAACATTTAAGAGAAACAAATGTTTTTATGTGTACTGGGCCATCAGGTACTGATTTATATCCACTACAAGTCAGTTTGGTGGCAACACCTGTGGTGAGGAGATGTTTTTATGTGTACTGGGCCATCAGGTACTGATTTATATCCACTACAAGTCAGTTTGGTGGCAACACCTGTGGTGAGGAGATGTTTTTATGTGTACTGGGCCATCAGGTACTGATTTATATCCACTACAAGTCAGTTTGGTGGCAACACCTGTGGTGAGGAGATGCGCATACTGGCCACATACTGGTTGAATCAACATGGTTTCCATTTCATTTTAATGAAATTAACATTAACATTAACCTAACGTGGAATAGATGTTCACATTCGTCTGACACTATCAATTATTATTTTCTTCACACCATAGTCATATGCGATTATAGTGCATTCGGAAAGTATTCAGACCCCATGACTTTTTCCACATTTTCTTACTTTACAGCCTTATTTTAAAATAGTTTCCCCCCCTCATCAATCTAAACACAATACCGCATAATGACGAAGCAAAAACAGGTTTTTAGACATTTTTGCACATTTATTTGAGAGAAAAAGATGAAATATCACATTGTCGTAAGTATTCAGACCCTTTACTCAGTACTTGGTTGAAGCACCTTTGGCAGCGATTACAGCCTTGAATCAAATCAAATCAAATTGTATTGGTCACATACACATGTTTAGCAGATGTTACTGCAGGTGTAGCAAAATGCTTGTGTTTCTAGCTCCAACAGTGCAGTAATCTAACAAGTAATATCTAACAATTTCACAACAATACACACAATACACACAAATCTAAGTGAAGGAATGGAGCTAAGAATTTAGAAATATATGGACGAGAAATGTCAGTGTTGCACAGCCTAAGATACAGTAGAATAGAATAGAATACAGTATATACATGTACCAGGCGGTGATACAGCCCGACAGGATGCTTTCAATTGTGCATCTGTAAAAGTTTGTGAGGGTTTTAGGTGCCAAGCCAAATTTCAAGTGTCTTCTTGGGTTTGACGCTACAAGCTTGGCATACCTGTATTTGGGGAGTTTCTCCCATTCTTCTCTGCAGATCCTCTCAAGCACTGTCAGGTTGGATGGGGAGCGTCGCTGCACAGTTACTTTCAGGTCTCTCCAGAGATGTTCGAATGGGTTCAAGTCCAGGCTCTGCCTGGGCCACTCAAGGACATTCAGAGACTTGTCCCGAAGCCACTCCTAAGTTGTCTTGGCTGTGTGCTTAAGGTCATTGTCCTGTTGGAAGGTGAACCTTCGTCCCAGACTGAGGTCCTGAGCGCGCTGGAGCATGTTTTCATCAAGGATCTCTCTGTACTTTTCTCCGTTCATCCTTCCCTCCATCCTGACTAGTCTCCCAGTCCCTGCTGATGAAAAACATCCCCACAGCATGATGCTGCCACCACCATGCTAAACTGTGGGGATGGTGCCAGGTTTCCTCCAGACGTGACACTTGGCATAAAGGCCAAAGACTTCAATCTTGGTTTCATCAGACCAGAGAATCTTGTTTCTCATGTTCTGAGAGTCTTTAGGTGCCTTTTGGCAAACTCCAAGTGGACTGTCATGTGCTTTTACTGAGGAGTGGCTTCCGTTTGGCCAATCTACAATAAAGGCCTGATTGTTGGAGTGCTGCAGAGATGGGTTTCCTTCTGGAAGGTTCTCCCATCTCCACAGAGGTCAACTCCCTGACCAAGGCCCTTCCCCCTCAATTGCTCACTTTAGCCTGGTGGCCAGATCTAGGAAGAGTCTTGTTGGTTCCAAACTTCTTCCATTTAAGAATGATGGAGGCCACCGAGTTCTTGGGGACCTTGAATACTGCAGAAACGTTTTTGTATCCTTCCCCAGATCTTTGGCTCGACACAATCCTGTCTCTGAGCTCTACGGCCAATTCCTTGGACCTCATGGCTTGGTTTCTGCTCTGACATGCATTATCAACTGTGGGACCTTATATAGACAGGCGTGCCTTTCTAAATCATGTCCAATCAAATGAATTTACCACAGGACTGTAATCAAGTTGTAGAAACATCCCAAGCATGATCAATGGAAACAGGATGCACCTGAGCTCATTTTTGAGTTTCATCACAAAGGGTCTGAATACTCATGTAAATAAAGTATCTGTTTTTTTGTGTTTTTTTTTTACATTTGCACAAAATAAAAATAAAATGTTTTCGCTTTGTCATTATGGGGTATTGTGATGTCATTATGGGGTATTGTGTGTAGATAGATGAGGAAAAAATATATTTAATACATTTTAGAATAAGGCTGCAACATAACAAAACGTGGAAAAAGTAAAGGGGTCTGAATACTTTCTAAATGCGCTGTACAAGGTTTTCCCGTTCTATTCTGACCGCGCCTGTCGGAGCTAGTCTCTGGTCGATGGTCAGAGTCGGACCGAAGTGGAACAGGAAATATCTGTTGATTGTAGCGATGTGCCAAGCCATCCACAACAGGAAGCAGAGGAAATGACTGAAATGACAGGGCTGGCTGACACTAGAGGCCCCTCGGAGGCTGCGAACCAAGCCCTGCTTCTGCTGACCTCCACGACCCCCAGGCAGAGACCGAGTCGGACCGCCACACATCAAAGAAATGGGCCGTCGGCCAGACAGGAAGCAGCTTTCACAGTGCTACCCACCCCAGCACCCTATCTCAAGCTTAGGGCCAGGCCCAGCCACCCACCCCTATCGCAGGGCACCCAGCCTTCTCAGAGGCTCTGCCAACCCTGGTCCAGGTCAGCTAGACAGACCTCGTCTGTCTACAGGCTACAGGCTGATCCATGCCACTAACAGCTCTCATGACAATATTTATTTTGTTGTTCAACAGAGCTGCAGAAGAGAACAGGGTGCTGACGTACAGATGTACTATCTTAATTTGATCACTGTTGTCGCAGAGAATGTTGTAGGGTATTCAAGGCTTAAAAAGGCTTCTAAAGTTTGTAATTTCAGCTTATATTTGTCCCGTTACACGCAAATGTTTTTTTTCTTCATATCACAACACCTTCTGAGAGACCCGCAGGGTCATGACCAGGAGCACTTAGAGTTCAATGCCTTGCTCAAGGGCACCGCAACAGATTATATTGTTTATTTCACCTTGTCGGCTCCGGTATTCAAACCAGAAATCTTTCGGTTACTGACCCAACTCTCTAACCTCGAGGCTACCTGCCACCCTATTAAACTGACAGATTTGATTTGCCCTTAAACAAAAAAAAAAGATTAATCCCTACAAAAAAGCGAATTAATTATAATCCACATAATAATTCACATTTTCTGTTGCTGTAGGATTATTTCTTGCCGTGAGAAACTGGTCAAATGAAGACATCACACCTGTAGAACAAAGCCTAATCCTGGCACATTCCAGAAGACCACTACACCAGCAGCCTGTGTGTCTGGAACCAGGTGCCCAGACCAACCAAGTTCTACTGAGATCAGGGTTGAGGTCAATACCATTTAAATTTAGGAAGTACACTAAAATTTAAATTCTCCAATGCTTTTTAATGAGGAAAATTTGGAATTGGAATTTGGTTTACTTTCTAAATTGACCCCAACCCTAATTGAGATGGGGTTTCTCTCTTTCTTTCTTTTTTAGAACGGGGGCTATGTATGAAACAATAGGAACACCCGCTCTTTCCATGAAATAGACTGACCAGGTGAATCCAGGTGAAAGCTACAGTGCCTTGCGAAAGTATTCGGCCCCCTTGAACTTTGCGACCTTTTGCCACATTTCAGGCTTCAAACATAAAGATATAAAACTGTATTGTTTTGTGAAGAATCAACAACAAGTGGGACACAATCATGAAGTGGAACGACATTTATTGGATATTTCAAACTTTTTTAACAAATCAAAAACTGAAAAATTGGGCGTGCAAAATTATTCAGCCCCTTTACTTTCAGTGCAGCAAACTCTCTCCAGAAGTTCAGTAAGGATCTCTGAATGATCCAATGTTGACCTAAATGACTAATGATGATAAATACAATCCACCTGTGTGTAATCAAGTCTCCGTATAAATGCACCTGCACTGTGATAGTCTCAGAGGTCCGTTAAAAGCGCAGAGAGCATCATGAAGAACAAGGAACACACCAGGCAGGTCCGAGATACTGTTGTGAAGAAGTTTAAAGCCGGATTTGGATGCAAAAAGATTTCCCAAGCTTTAAACATCCCAAGGAGCACTGTGCAAGCGATAATATTGAAATGGAAGGAGTATCAGACCACTGCAAATCTACCAAGACCTGGCCGTCCCTCAAAACGTTCAGCTCATACAAGGAGAAGACTGATCAGAGATGCAGCCAAGAGGCCCATGATCACTCTGGATGAACTGCAGAGATCTACAGCTGAGGTGGGAGACTCTGTCCATAGGACAACAATCAGTCGTATATTGCACAAATCTGGCCTTTATGGAAGAGTGGCAAGAAGAAAGCCATTTCTTAAAGATATCCATAAAAAGTGTTGTTTAAAGTTTGCCACAAGCCACCTGGGAGACACACCAAACATGTGGAAGAAGGTGCTCTGGTCAGATGAAACCAAAATTGAACTTTTTGGCAACAATGCAAGACGTTATGTTTGGCGTAAAAGCAACACAGCTCATCACCCTGAACACACCATGCCCACTGTCAAACATGGTGGTGGCAGCATCATGGTTTGGGCCTGCTTTTCTTCAGCAGGGACAGGGAAGATGGTTAAAATTGATGGGAAGATGGATGGAGCCAAATACAGGACCATTCTGGAAGAAAACCTGATGGAGTCTGCAAAAGACCTGAGACTGGGACGGAGATTTGTCTTCCAACAAGACAATGATCCAAAACATAAAGCAAAATCTACAATGGAATGGTTCAAAAATAAACATATCCAGGTGTTAGAATGGCCAAGTCAAAGTCCAGACCTGAATCCAATCGAGAATCTGTGAAAGAACTGAAAACTGCTGTTCACAAATGCTCTCCATCCAACCTCACTGAGCTCGAGCTGTTTTGCAAGGAGGAATGGGAAAAAATGTCAGTCTCTCGATGTGCAAAACTGATAGAGACATACCCCAAGCGACTTACAGCTGTAATCGCAGCAAAAGGTGGCGCTACAAAGTATTAACTTAAGGGGGCTGAATAATTTTGCACGCCCAATTTTTCAGTTTTTGATTTGTTAAAAAAGTTTGAAATATCCAATAAATGTCGTTCCACTTCATGATTGTGTCCCACTTGTTGTTGATTCTTCACAAAAAAATACAGTTTTATATCTTTATGTTTGAAGCCTGAAATGTGGCAAAAGGTCGCAAAGCTCAAGGGGGCCGAATACTTTCGCAAGGCACTGTATGTTAAATCCACAATCAGTATACAGTAGTAGATGAAAGGGAGGAGACAGGTTAAAGAAATATTTTTTTTAAGCCTTGAGAAAATTGAGACATGGATTGTGTATGTGTGCCCATTCAGCGGGTGAATGGGCAAGACATAAAATATACGCAATTTAATATTAGGAAGCTGTTGCAAATGTTTGGTATACTCAGTGTATAGTACAATAACAAAGCAACGAGCAGAGCAGCCCATTCCTAATCCAGTAATATTGACTTTAATACAAACAGATAAAGGGCGCCAGTACTGGTGCTGGTGCCAACACCAATATCCCTTATCGCGCCATCACTGGGCCCACATGGCTAAGTGAAACAGGCCTCTCTCTCTCTCTGGATTTTCCCTTTTCTAGGGCCCGTCCCAATGGCACCTTATTCCCCATAGGGCTCTGTGCAAAATTAGTGCACTTTATAGGGGGTGACGAAACCATGAACTGGCCTACTGATTGAACGGCACTTGTTATGTTTAGGGGTCTTAGGTCCTCGTTAACTGTTCTGTACACTGGCGTACCACTGATTGAGCTGCACTCGTTATGTTTAGTGGTCTTAGGTCCTCGTTAACTGTTCTGTACACTGGCGTACCACTGATTGAGCTGCACTCGTTATGTTTAGGGGTCTTAGGTCCTCGTTAACTGTTCTGTACACTGGCGTACCCATGGTTTATGGGGGCCCATTTATTTATGATTATATGACAAGATATGTCACATATGACAAGATTTTATGTTGATAATAATTATGGTAAACAATTTCTGATATATCACATGCCTTTGTTTAATTTTTCTTTCTAAGTAAAATCAGGATTCTGCCTCTACTGCCGTTCATTCCAATTAGACTGGTTTGGATTTCGACCTGACCAATATGGCTGGCATTTTCACCCCATTCTGGAACTTCAAGAGTTATTGACATAGCCTCTCTAGTCATTTAAACGGATCTCTGTGGTCGCCTCCCCATATAATAACAACAGGGAATAGGGTGCTATTTGGGACGCAACTCTAAACCTCCCAGGAACACCCTCCCAGAAACACCCTCCCAGCCTCCACTGCCTCCAGCTCCCAAACAGGTCAGAGGTTATTAAAACAACAACCGTCTGGAACGTCAGCTAAACCAGCGTGGATTAAAACAACAACCGCCTGGAACGTCAGCTAACCCAGCGTAGATTAAAACAACAACCGTCTGGAGTGTCAGCTAACCCAGCGTGGATTAAAACAACAACCGTCTGGAACGTCAGCTAAACCAGCGTGGATTAAAACAACAACCGTCTGGAGTGTCAGCTAACCCAGCGTGGATTAAAACAACAACCGCCTGGAACATCAGCTAACCCAGCGTGGATTAAAACAACAACCGTCTGGAGTGTCAACTAACCCAGCGTGGATTAAAACAACAACCGTCTGTAACGTCAGCTAACCCAGCGTGGATTAAAACAACAACCTTCTGGAACGTCAGCTAACCCAACGTGGATTAAAACAACAACCGTCTGGTACGTCAGCCAACCCAGCGTGGATTAAAACAACAACGTGCTTCAGCCTCCACCACAGGGGCATGTGGTGTTGCTCCTGAACATGTGTCAACCTCCATCACGGGGGAATGTGGTGTTGCTCCTGAACATGTGTCAACCTCCACCACGGGGGAATGTGGTGTTGCTCCTGAACATGTGTCAACCTCCACCACGGGGGCATGTGGTGCTGCTCCTGAACATGTGTCAGCCTCCACCACGGGGGAATGTGGTGTTGCTCCTGAACATGTGTCAACGTCCACCACGGGGGAATGTGGTGCTGCTCCTGAACATGCGTCACCCCTACTAGAGAGGTAAACAAGCCAAGCTAGAGTTAGGCTAGCTGGCTAGTTAGCCTAGCTAACTAAAACTGTGGGGAGATAAACTCTGTGATGGAGCTTTCTGAAGTACTTTTATTGGATTAATAAACAAGGGGAACCCCACACATAACATGTTCTTCTGCAAGAACTACTAGCATAGTAATGAATGTGCTTCAAATTCTTTATATTGTTACCAGTTATACATTTATTCTGAATGAGGATGGGAATTAAGAATCTATAGCCTAGGTTTTTATCACAGTCAGCATTCTAACAACAGTACTGTATCACTAGTACAGGATGGAACATGTTCTGTGATTCACATCAGTCACTGGCTTCATTAATAAGTGCATTGACAACATCATCCCTACAGTGACTTTACGTTCATATCCCAACCAGACAACAGGGATTACAGGCAACATCCGCACTGACCTACAGGCTAGAGCTGATGCTTTCCAAAGAGCTGGACGCTAATCTGGACGTTTATAAGAAATCCCACTCTGCCCTCTGACAAACCATCAAACAGGCAAAGATTGAATCCTACTACACAGCTCTGACGCTCGTCGGATGTGGCAAGACTTGCAAACTGTCACGAATAACAAAGAGAAACCCAGCCACGAGCTGCCCAGTGACACATGCCTACCAAACTAACTAAATGCCTTCTATGCTCATGTCGAGGCAAGCAACACTGAATCATGCATGAGAGCACCAGCTGTTCTGGATGACTGTGTCATCAGTAAAACCTTTAAACAGGTTAACATAACAAGAATGTAGGGCCAGATGGATTACCAAGACTCGTACTCAGAGCTTGCGCTGACCAGCTGGCAAGTGTCTTCACTGACATTTTCAACCTCTGTAGGGGAGCTGTGGAAAGCCACAGGGGTGGTTAGGTATGATTTCTTTAGAGTTTGCAGACTGAAATCGTCCGCTCCGGCTCCAATGAAGACAAATGGATCCCACTTGATATCCTGCAATGATTCTCTGGACCACTCACCGCAAACCGATTCCCACTGTACTGACTCATGCACTGACTCATGTACTGACTCATGCACGGACTCACGTTCTGACTCATGCACTGACTCATGTACTGACTCATGCACTGACTCATGTACTGACTCATGCACTGACTCATGTACTGACTCATGCACGGACTCATGTACTGATTCATGCACTGACTCATGCACTGACTCATGTACTGACTCATGCACTGACTCATGCACTGACTCATGTACTGACACATGTACTGACTCATGCACTGACTCATGCACTGACTCATGCACTGACTCATGTACTGACTCATGTACTGACACATGCACTGACTCATGTACTGACTCATGAACTGACTCATGAACTGACACATGCACTGACTCATGCACTGTCATGAGATCATGGTATTTGGTCATGTGATCATGGTATTTGGTCATGTGATCATGGTATTTGGGCATATGATCATGGCATTTGGGCATGTGATCATGGTATTTGGGCATATGATCATGGTATTTGGGAATATGATCATAGTATTTGGGCATATGATCATGGTATTTGGGAATATGATCATGGTATTTGGGCATATGATCATGTGATCAAAGACAGGCAATAGAGAGAGTAAGAGCACCACCCATATTCAACTCTTCATCAAAACCAAATAGTAGTTATGGACACCAGTTCTAGTGTATAGACTGCACTCAACTACTCATTCAGTTCTAGTGTAGAGCCTGTACTCAACTACTCATTCAGTTCTAGTGTAGAGGCTGTACTCAACTACTCATTCAGTTCTAGTGTAGAGGCTGCACTCAACTACTCATTCAGTTCTAGTGTAGAGGCTGCACTCAACTACTCATTCAGTTCTAGTGTAGAGGCTCCACTCAACTACTCATTCAGTTCTAGTGTAGAGGCTGCACTCAACTACTCATTCAGTTCTAGTGTAGAGGCTGCACTCAACTACTCATTCAGTTCTAGTGTAGAGGCTCCACTCAACTACTCATTCAGTTCTAGTGTAGAGGCTGTACTCAACTACTCATTCAGTTCTAGTGTAGAGGCCCCACTCAACTACTCATTCAGTTCTAGTGTAGAGGCTGTACTCAACTACTCATTCAGTTCTAGTGTAGAGGCCCCACTCAACTACTCATTCAGTTCTAGTGTAGAGGCTCCACTCAACTACTCATTCAGTTCTAGTGTAGAGGCTGTACTCAACTACTCATTCAGTTCTAGTGTAGAGGCTGCACTCAACTACTCATTCAGTTCTAGTGTAGAGGCTGCACTCAACTACTCATTCAGTTCTAGTGTAGAGGCTGCACTCAACTACTCATTCAGTTCTAGTGTAGAGGCTCCACTCAACTACTCATTCAGTTCTAGTGTAGAGGCTGTACTCAACTACTCATTCAGTTCTAGTGTAGAGGCCCCACTCAACTACTCATTCAGTTCTAGTGTAGAGGCTCCACTCAACTACTCATTCAGTTCTAGTGTAGAGACTACACTCAACTACTCATTCAGTTCTAGTGTAGAGACTGTACTCAACTACTCATTCAGTTCTAGTGTAGAGGCTCCACTCAACTACTCATTCAGTTCTAGTGTAGAGGCTCCACTCAACTACTCATTCAGTTCTAGTGTAGAGGCTGTACTCAACTACTCATTCAGTTCTAGTGTAGAGGCCCCACTCAACTACTCATTCAGTTCTAGTGTAGAGGCCCCACTCAACTACTCATTCAGTTCTAGTGTAGAGGCTGTACTCAACTACTCATTCAGTTCTAGTGTAGAGGCTCCACTCAACTACTCATTCAGTTCTAGTGTAGAGGCTCCACTCAACTACTCATTCAGTTCTAGTGTAGAGGCTCCACTCAACTACTCATTCAGTTCTAGTGTAGAGGCCCCACTCAACTACTCATTCAGTTCTAGTGTAGAGGCTCCACTCAACTACTCATTCAGTTCTAGTGTAGAGACTGTAGAACTTCTAAGAGGACTGGCAGTAGAAGTGTGGAGCTGATTTCCCAATGTTGAAGCTCTGGCCAGGTTGCTCCTTGTCATAATAGCCTTTTTCCTCGTCTGAACCAGAAAGGAACATTAGCGCCCCCAGGAGGTAGGAGACGTGGCTGCGCTCAACAAGGACACAAAGCAGATTGAACCATGTCGCTGTATGTCATATCCACCAGGAGAAGCTGGATTACATAGATAAGAAAACAACATGTCAGAATTGTATTGCTAACCACATGCTAACCATGTGTATGTGACAAATACAATTTGATTTGTATTGCTGGCAGTGACAGGCGTAAAACAGGTATTTGGTGCATTTAAGTGAATTGAGACGGACGATCTGACCCCTGTCGGTAACACTGCATGCCCATATTTGTATAAGGTTGCAAGCGATTACGAACTGTTATTTACTGTGTCTGTTTTGTTTACTTGATCGGTGATTGGTGAATGGTGATTGGTGATTGGTGAATGGTGATTGGTGATTGGTGAATGACAGTCAGTTGATTCTTGAGCACGACATACTATACTGATTGGCTGAGCAAGACGCCATATTGAAAAGTTATATTTTGTCTGTCACTATATTATTTTCTGAATTAATACCTTATTTAAATTGTGTAACCAACTCCGTGTAAGTTAATTGGGTATAAGAAACGTGTTATTCAAGACCATGTAGTAGCCAAGTGTGGTGAAGGGGTTTTAACATTTAAATGTAGTTAAAGTGACACGTGTGTTGGTAAGAAACACAGTCTAAAGTCATATATAAACATATTCCAGTTGTGATTGGGGTATATTGACCAGATTACCAGGACATGTATGTATTTTCCTTCATTATTCACCTGAAACAAACATTTAAATTTTATTTAATACCCCTGGACCCCCCCCCCCCAAACAGGGGCGATGACACCGGACCTATTGACCCCCCCCCCCCCCCCAACAGGGGTGATGACACCGGACCTGTTGACCCCCCCCCCCCAACAGGGGTGATGACACCGGACCTGTTGACCCCCCCCCCCCCCAACAGGGGCGATGACACCGGACCTATTGACTCCCCCCCCCCCCCCCCCCAACAGGGGCGATGACACCGGACCTATTGACCCCCCCCCCCCCCCCCCCCAACAGGGGTGATGACACCGGACCTATTGACCCTGACCCCACGAAATAAAGCTATGCCCTTTGCTGTGACTCTCCTCTCTGGAACTACAACAGCAGTAGTTGCGTAATAAACGGTAATTATGCGCAATAGCATTTTGAACAACGGTTATTTATATGCTTGTGCCTCTCCCTCCTCCTGCATCTCCCTCCTCCTTTCGGCATCCACCGAAACACGATGCGTCAATGCCAGGAGCAGCAACACACATTGGAACATTGTAGAGAGGTTTTCTATTCTGCTTTTTTATTTGTTCAGCAGGCAACATCAAAGACGTTGTCACCAGGTACCAGCGGCTGCTGAACCTAACGAAGAAGGGCTAAAATATGATATGACCGCGGGTTAAACGAAAGGCGGGAACACCGGTGTCCGCCACCGCTCCCATTGCTGAGTTTTCCGTAGCAGACGGACAGGTGTTGGTTGCCTTTATGTAAACAACTCACAGTTCTGGCAACATTATGCGCAGAAAAGATGGTTGGTGATATTCAAGGAGAGATCAGAGAGATTAAGAGAAGGTGGAGATACTAACCTTCCAACTAAGATTAGCGGACCAACACAATTTACTTCCTTGTTACAGTCGATAATACTAGTAAAATAAAAAAATAAAAAACACGCCTTCGCTACGCAATTCTCAGTAGTTGGTCATCAGATTTAATTTATTAAGTTGTATAACGGGCCTTGCAGGAGTTGTTCACTTGCACGCTCTGTGTAAAAATGTAATTAAACGTCTGAAATCCCACCAACTTGCTGGCCAACATATGTATCGTGGTATTTATATTCAATGTTCGGTACATTTATCTTAAACCATCATAAACTGCTAGACAGATGAACCCTTCCATTTGTGTACTTTTTTTAAATGTAATTTTTTTAGTTAGAATTTTTGTCGACAGACATGGAGAGAACGGGTTCAGAATATAGGGATCAATGAATGAAAGCCATGTTAATATATGCATATTCGTCTCAGTTTCAGCACCAACTGGTATATTTAAAAAATGCTCTTGCTTTTGTAGATTAAGGGTTAGGAAAGTATTTATAAATCATATTTTAAAAAATAAAGAAAATAGTGCTTTGATTCATTCTGAAAATTGCCTCATTCAGTTCTTTGATCCATGGTAATGTTGGAACATTAGTGTACATATAATTATAATATAGAGATAATTTAATAGTACAATAGTAGGCTATATATCCTCATCTATTGCCTGCACCATTCATGGAACTGTGTGATGACACAGCCAAGTATTTGTGCCATGCGTCGGGTGTAACGGTCATCGTTGCGTGAAGAAGTGGACCAAAGCGCATGATTATTTGATAGAACTGAACACTGAATAACAAAAACGAGAACGAACGAAACCGAAACAGTTCTGTCTTGTGCAGACACACACACAAACAGAAAACAACTACCCACAAAACAGGTGGGAAAAGGCTACCTAAGTATGGTTCTCAATCCGAGACAACGATAGGCAGCTGCCTCTGACTGAGAAATAGAAAACATAGAATGCCCACCACAACTCACACCCTGACCAAGCCAAAATAGAGACATAAAAATGATCTCTAAGGTCAGGGCGTGACAGTCGGGTTCAAACTGTTTTGGTTTGGTCAGTGCTCCGCTCCGTAATGATTTAATTTGCCAACGTGTCGTAGTACTATTTTGTTTTTAATGATCCGGTCGTGACAGCATTGACGGAGAAGGCAAATAAAAGGATAATGTAGGCTATACCAACTGAAGGGAACTAACAGTAAACTGGCAGTTGAACATGTGCTGTTATCAGGCCTACCATGATAGAGATAGGAGAACAGAGGAAGTCGTTCAGACACTTTCGAGAGTGGCCATCCCTGCAAGTTAAAAGGCCGTACAGTTTAAATTCTTCGTAACGGCACAACATTTCATAAACGTCACTGTGGGAAAATTGATGTGTTACATATGCCTCAGTTTGCTGCCATATGACTGGTTTCACATTTGCCTCCAGAGATGTTAATTGTATCTTTATTTAACAAGGCAAGTCAGTTAAGAACAAATTCTTATTTTCAATGACGGCCTAGGAACAGTGGGTTAACTGCCTTGTTCAGGGGCAGAACGACAGATTTGTACTTTGTCAGCTCGGGGGATATGAACTTGAACTTGTTTTATACACGTGAATAGCGGGTGAATAGCGGGCGATTTGCGGGCGAATAGCAGGCGAAATAGCCCTCTATTCTCATGCTTGAGTTCAAGGTCAGAATACGCATAGAGAGAAAAGTGCATTAAAAGGAATTACGTTCCATCTCAACTCGGGTCGGAATCGGCCCCTTAGTGAATGCACTGACCATGCTCATCAGTTGATACATAGTTGAATGTGAAGCAGATGGTGTGTAGACCGTCAACTAAGCTCCACTTGTGTTTCACTTCATTTGGATAGTCCCGAAGCATATCTACAGATAGTTACTAGAAAATAACAACAAATATGTTGTTAAATTGTAACATAGATGCTGCTGATAATCTCCTGATTGTTTGTTGATCATCTATAGATGGACTATAGACTACCTTTTTGAAAATGATGAGATATGCTGTGGAGATGCTGTTGAACGGCTAGATATGCTCTTGAAATGCTACTGAACGGCTAAAGATATGCTATTGAAATGCTACTGAACGGCTAGATATGCTGTGGAGATGTTGCTGAACGGCTAAAGGTATGCTGTTGAAATGCTACTGAACTGCTAAAGGTATGCTATTGAAATGCTACTGAACGGCTAAAGGTATGCTATTGAAATGCTACTGAACGGCTAAAGGTATGCTATTGAAATGCTACTGAACGGCTAAAGGTATGCTATTGAAATGCTCCTGAACGGCTAAAGATATGCTGTGGAGGTGCTGCTGAACGGCTAAAGGTATGCTATTGAAATGCTACTGAACGGCTAAAGGTATGCTATTGAAATGCTACTGAATGGCTAAAGGTATGCTGTTGAAATGCTGCTTATAGTTTTTTTGAACATGGACTAAAAGACACTTTCTTGGAGCTGATCGTGGATTATAGGAAAAGGGGGGCGAACAGGCCCCCATTAACATCGACTGGACTGAAGTGGAGCGGGTTGAGAGCTTCAAGTTCCTTGGTGTCCACGTCACCAACAAACTATCATGGTCCAAGCACACCAAGATAGTTGAGAAGAGGGCACGACAACACCTTTTCCCCCTCAGGAGACTGAAAAGATGACCTCTAGCTGGTATGGCAACCACTCAGCATCTGACCAGAAGGCGCTACAGAGGGCAGTACATACGGCCCAGTACATCACTGGGGCCAAGCTTCCTGAAATCCAGGACCTCTATACCAGGCGGTGTCAAAGGAAGGTCCAAAAATTGTCAAAGACTCCAGACTGTTCTCTCTGCTACCGCAAGGCAAGCGGTACCGGAGCGCCAAGGCTCTTTAACAGCTTCTACCCCCAAGCCATAAGACTGCTGAATGACTAAACTAATCAAATGGCCACCCAGACTATTTACATTGTCCTGCCCTTTGCCCTCTGAGGGATTAACAACCTGTTTACTGAGGGATTAACAACCTGTTTACTGAGGGATTAACAACCTGTTTACTGAGGGATTAACAACCTGTTTACTGACGGATTAACACAACCTGTTTACTGACGGATTAACAACCTGTTTACGAGGGATTAACAACTTGTTTACTGACGAATTAACAACTTGTTTACTGACGGATTAACACAACCTGTTTACTGAGGGATTAACAACCTGTTTACGAGGGATTAACACAACCTGTTTACTGACGGATTAACACAACCTGTTTACTGAGGGATTAACACAACCTGTTTACGAGGGATTAACAACCTGTTTACTGAGGGATTAACAACCTGTTTACGAGGGATTAACAACTTGTTTACGAGGGATTAACACAACCTGTTTACTGACGGATTAACACAACCTGTTTACTGAGGGATTAACAACCTGTTTACTGAGGGATTAACAACCTGTTTACGAGGGATTAACAACTTGTTTACTGTCGGATTAACACAACCTGTTTACTGAGGGATTAACAACCTGTTTACGAGGGATTAACACAACCTGGTTACTGAGGGATCAACAACCTGTTTACGAGGGATTAACACAACCTGTTTACTGAGGGATTAACAACCTGTTTACGAGGGATTAACACAACCTGTTTACTGAGGGATTAACAACCTGTTTACTGAGGGATCAACAACCTGTTTACGAGGGATTAACACAACCTGTTTACTGAGGGATTAACAACCTGTTTACGAGGGATTAACACAACCTGGTTACTGAGGGATCAACAACCTGTTTACGAGGGATTAACACAACCTGGTTACTGAGGGATTAACACTGAGGGTAACAACTTTAGGATTCAGAAAAATAAAACACAAACGCCATTGTTCTGTTTGTCGTTTAATCATTGTTTATCAAAGATTCTATAAAAATGAAACAATGAAAAAGTCAAGAAGCATGTTTGTTATCTTTCTAAGTGGAGTTAAAAGTAAACTATACATTTTAGGCTACATGTAATACGACAATGTTGTTGTTGACGAGGAGTGAAACAACTGGTACAAAAATCTCCTTCATGATCCAATATCTACAGTGAGTTGAGTATCTTGATCTGATGGTGTGTGTGTATATATATATATATATATGGTGGGTGGAGGGTTTATGGTTTTTGATACACATAAAGTGACACTTTACATCCAGGTAACCAGACAGGCAGGTAACCAGACAGGTAGGTAACCAGACAGGCAGGTAACCAGACAGGCAGGTAACCAGACAGGCAGGTAACCAGACAGGCAGGTAACCAGACAGGCAGGTAACCAGACAGGCAGGTAACCAGACAGGCAGGTAACCAGACAGGCAGGTAACCAGACAGGCAGGTAACCAGACAGGCAGGTAACCAGACAGGCAGGTAACCAGACAGGTAGGTAACCAGACAGGAAGGTAACCAGACAGGCAGGTAACCAGACAGGCAGGTAACCCGTTATTGCTGTATATCTACAACAAAACATATCATAGACAAATATACTGAATCGTGTCAAAATAAAATTACCAATCATAATTTGGTTTACTTTTAGCTCAGCCAAATCTATCTTCTAAACAGGACCCTGTTCCCCAGTCCCAAGCAGCACCCTTTTCCCCAGTCCCAAACAGCACCCTGTTCCCCAGTCCCAAACAGCACCCTGTTCCCCAGTCCCAAACAGCACCCTGTTCCCCAGTCCCAAACAGCACCCTGTTCCCCAGTCCCAAACAGCACCCTGTTCCCCAGTCCCAAACAGCACCCTGTTCCCCAGTCCCAAACAGCACCCTTTGTGCTTAACATTCCACTCCTTGTATTTCTGTGTCATTCCCAAACATTGTTTTGGCATGATAAGGACAAACAGACTGTATTTCTCCAAACACACACACACACACACACACACACACACACACACACACCAAAGTTATACCCCCGAGTCAAATACATTTAAAAGAGTAAAATTAGACACTATATATATTTAATTTAAAAAAAAATAAAAACCCTGAATTAAGGCCAAAATATATGCAATACTTTTACATAATACAAGATATATAGCTCTAAAATATGTGTTAATAAACGTTGTTTCAGAACATTACGCTATATCGAGTTATGCACAATTTCTATTTACATACATAAATAAAACATAAAACAAACTAGATGTAATTTGCATAAAACAGAACCTAAACTGTGGTTATAAACATATTACCCACTACCATTCCCTACTTCTTCATCTGTATATAACATACATACAGAGTCTACAAAACATTAAGAACCAGGTGAATCCAGGTGAAAGCTATGATCCCTTATTGATGTCTCTTGTTAAATCCACTTCAATCAGTGTAGATGAAGGGGAGGAGACGGGTTAAAGAAGGATTTTTAAGCCTTGAGACAATTGAGACATGGATTGTGTATGTGTGCCATTCAGAGGGTGAACGGGCAAGACAAATCATTTGGGTGCCTTTGAACGGGGTATGGTAGTAGGTGCCAGGCGCACCGGTTTGTGTCAAGAACTGCAACGCTGCTGTTTTTTTTTTCCCACACTAAACAGTAGGAAGGTGTTCTTAATGTTTGGTATACTCCGTGTGTATAATTGCTTTTCTAATGAAAATGAAAAGACACAAAGTAAATCAAAGCACCGAAGTCGATCGGTAGAACCAAAAACACAGCGCAGCAGGACAGTCGATATTCTCCAATAGTACGTATCACAGTTAATAACACAGAAACTATATGTGGTTGTTGTATCGGTCTTTCACTGCAAGGACTACTGTTTCCAACATGAATGTAGTCTCTTGTACATAGTTGAACAACATGAAGGAGAACAAGCGTACTGAAATATGAAAGGAATAGATCAAATATCGGTAGTGGGGGATGCACGATATATCGGTGAACATATTGGAATCGGCTGATATGAGTTAAAAATGCCTAACATCGGTAACGTCCCGATGTCTAGTTTAACAGCGATGTTAAAAACCAATGTCAAAGCTACCGTGCAAACCTATATAACGTAGGTGAGGTACAGACAGGTAATGAGGCCACGTAAAACTTTGCACTACACGTGCAACACAGCATTCCTAACCTAGCCCACAATGTCGGCTGTGTGGATCGAGCAGACAACAAGTCCAGCTGTCATTTGAAAGAGTAAGAACATTGCAGCAGGACAACTCAAAGGCGAAATACATACTACAGAACGAGTCTTTGAGTGTCAAAAAAGATACAGTAGCACTGTTAAAGCTGTACAAAAAAAGTCTGCAAACAAGCACACACCGGTCACAAACAATGTGTTTACAATACCGCGTTGGTAATAAAGCTCAACCGCAACTTCTGGGTAGCTGGCTTTAGCTTGGTACCTAGCTAGCACCAATACAACCAGCCTGAAAACAATGACCAGTAGAAACTGCAGTCATTTTCATTATTCTTAACAATGATTTAGGAATCCTTGTGAGTAAGTATTAGCTAGGTTGCCACTTGTTGTTCACCTATTGAAATTGAACTTCAGTTCATTAAAATAAATAGTTAGCCAGCTACTTAACCCTGTTGCTCAAAGCTAACATGATAAGCAGCCAGCTAGCTTCATCTGGCTAGTGACCGGGTTATGTGTTGTGAATCTAGCCACAATAAGAATTAGGCACAATAGTGGAATTTGCAGGTGGCCTTCAAAATAAAAGTATGTCATTGACAGTGATGCAAATGAATACAAATAGTATAATTATGCCATACTTTTATTTTGAAGGCTAACCACAAAGGCCACTATTGTGGCTAATCCTTATTGTGGCTAGCTTCACATAGATTGGTCCGACCACCATTAATCAAATAAGAACTGTCTTATAAATTAGGATTATTTTAGATGATGACACCTAGCTATAGCTAGCTAACTATAGCTACTGAAACATATGTTGTTTTGCTGTGTTTTTGGGGAAGCACATTGTTTGTCTCCATGAGCTAGCTAGCTTTTTTAAAATGACCAGCACTGTAGGTGAGCGAGACAACTTTACCAGCATCATAGCAGACGTATTGATGAATCGTTGTGACATATGAAATACGAGTGACGCTGTAATCAATGTGTAATAACTACATAAAAAAAATGACCTGTAACTTCTTCTTTAAGAGGCTCCTCTGTCCTCCACTCGTTACCTGTATTAATGGCACCTGTTTGAACTTGTTATCAGTATAGCAGACGTATCGATGAATCCCTGAAATACGAGTGACGCTGTAATCAATGTGTAATAACTAAAACATGTATGAATTATGTGACGTGCCGTCATATTCAGGTCCTGATTGGTCAACAAGCTTATTTTGACACTCAAAGTGTTATTTTGATGTTTTATCTCTTTTTGACACGTAAAGACCCAAACGGCGTTCCATAGAAATCTTGGTTGAGAATGAAACAACTGAACAAATTAACAACGAAACAGCACAGCAAATACATTAATTAAATAGGTTTTTGATGATGTTTTACTGGTAATGGGGACATACGTAAATGCCAACAAAATAACTTTTTGGTCAGTGTGTTGTGTGTATGTGTGCAACCTTTATTTAACTAGGCAAGTTAGTTAAGAACAAATTCTTATTTACAATGACAGCCCGGACGACGCTGGGTCAATTTTGCGCCGTCCTATGGGACTCCCAATCACGGCCAGATGTGATACAGCCTGGATTCGAACCAGGGACTGTACATCTGACCAACATGTCCTCTAAATACACCTCTTCTGTCTGCAACCAGGATCTCAGCGATCACTGCCTCATTGCCTGCATCCGTAATGGGTCCGTGGTCAAATGACCACCACTCATCACTGTCATCACCCTAAAACACTTCAGCGAGCAGGCCTTTCTAATTGACCTGGCCCGAGTATCCTGGAAGGATATCCACCTCATCCCGTCTGTAGAGGATGCCTGGTTGCTCTTCAAAAGTGCTTTCCTCTTAAATAAGCATGCCCCATTCAAATGTAGAACTCAGAACAGATATTGCCCTTGGTTCACCCCAGACTTGTCTGCCCTCGACCAGCACAAAAACATCCTGTGGCGTTCTGCATTAGCATCGAATAGCCCCCGCGATATGCAACTTTTCAGGGAAGTCAGGAACCAAGATACACAGTCAGTTAGGAAAGCCAAGGCTAGCTTTTTCAAACAGACATTTGTATCCTGTAGCACTAATTCCAAAAAGGTTCTGGGACACTGTAAAGTCCATGGAGAATAAAAGCTCCTCCTCCCAGCTGCCCACTGCCCTGAGGATAGGAAACACTATCAACACCGATAAATCTACGATAATAGAACATCTCAATAAGCATTTTTCCATGGCTGGCCATGCTTTCCACCTGGCTACCCCTACCCCCCCCCCCCCGCCACCCAAATCCAGACAGCTGATGTTCTGAAAGAGCTGCAATATCTGGATCCCTACAAATCAGCTGGGCTAGACAATCTGTACCCTCCCTTTCTAAAATGATCCGCTGAAATTGTTGCAACCCCTATTACCAGTCTATTCATCCTCTCTTTCGTATTGTCTCAGATCCCCAAATATTGGAAAGCTGCCGCGGCCATCCCCCTCTTCAAAGGGGGTAACACCCTAGACCCAAACTGTTACAGACATATATCCATCCTGCCCTGCCTTTCTAAAATCTTCGCAAGACAAGTTAATAAACAGATCACTGACCATCTCGAATCCCACCGTACCTTCTCCACTGTGCAATCTGGTTTCAGAGCTGGTCATGGGTGCACCTCAGCCACGCTCAAGGTCCTAAACGATATCATAACCGCCATCGATAAAAGACAGTACTGTGCAGCCATCTTCATTGACCTGGCCAAGGCTTTCGACTCTGTCAATTGCTGCATTCTTATCGGCAGACTCACAGCCTTGGTTTCTCAAATGATTGCTTCGCCTGGTTCACCGACTACTTCTCAGATAGAGTTCAGTGTGTCAAATCGGAGGGCCTGTTGTCCGGACCTCTGGCAGTCTTTATAGGGGTGCCACAGGGTTCAATCCTCGGGCCGACTCTTTTCTCTGTATATATCAATGATGTTGCTCTTGCTGCTGGTGATTCTCTGATCCACCTCTACGCAGACGACACCATTCTGTATACATCTGGCCCTTCTTTGGACACTGTGTTAACTAATCTCAAAACGAGTTTCAACGCCATACAACTCTCCTTCCGTGGCCTCCAACTGCTCTTAAACGCAAGTAAAACTAAATGCATGCTCTTCAACCGATCGCTGCCTGCACCCGTCTGCCCGAATAGCATCACTCTTCTGGACGGTTCTGACTTAGAATATGTGGACAATTACAAATACCTAGGTGTCTGGTTAGACTGTAAACTCTCCTTCCAGACTCACATTAAACATCTCCAATCCCAAATTAAATCTAGAATCGGCTTCCTATTCGCAACAAAGCCTCCTTCACTCTTGCCGCCAAACATACACTCGTAAAACTGACTATCCTACCGATCCTCGACTTCGGTGGTGTAATTTAAAAAATAGCCCCCAACACTCTACTCAGCACACTAGATGTAGTCTATCACAGTGCCATTTATCACCAAAGCCCCATATACTACCCACCACTGTGACCTCTATGCTCTCGTTGGCTGGCCCTCACTACATATCCGTCGCCAAACCCACTGGCTCCAGGTCATCTATAAGTCTTTGCTAGGTAAAGCCCCGCCTCATCTCAGCACACTGGTCACCATAGCAACACCCACCCATAGCACGCGCTCCAGCAGGTATATCTCACTGGTCACCCCCAAAGCCAACACTTCAATTGACCACCTTTCCTTCCAGTTCTCTGCTGCCAATGACTGGAACGAATTGCAAAACTCTCTGAGGCTAGAGTCTTATGTCTCCCTCTCTAACTTTAAGCATCAGCTTTCAGAGCAGCTTACCGATCACTGTACCTTTGCTAGGTAGCCCATCTGTAAACAGCCCACCCAACTACCTCATCCCCATATTATTACTTACCCTCTTGCTCTTTTGCACCTCAGTATTTCTACTTGCACATCATCATCTGCACATCTACCACTCCAGTGTTAATGCTAAATTGTAATTATTTCACCTCTAGGGCCTATTTATTGCCATACCTCCCTACATTTGCACAAATTGTACATTGATTTTTATTTTGTGTTACTGACTGTGCGTTTGTTTATGTGTAACTCTGTGTTGTTGCTTGTGTCGCACTGCTTTGCTTTATTCTTGGCCTGGTCGTCGTTGTAAATGAGAACTTGTTCTCAACTACCTGGTTAAATAAAAGGTGAAATAAAATAATAAAAATAAATAAAAAGTGACACCTCTTTCACTGAGATGCCAGATGTCAGCGTCCATTAACTATTTAACTGTACTAGAATTTTATTTTTACCTTTATTTAACTAGGCAAGTCAGTTAAGAACAAATTCTTATTTTCAATGACGGTCTAGGAACAGTTGCCTTGTTCAGGGGCAGAACGACAGATTTGTACCTTGTCAGGGGTTTGAACTTGCAACCTTCCGGTTACTAGTCCAACACTCTAACCACTAGGCTACGCTGCTGCTCTATTTAAGAATGCTTAAAAAAATTTGTGCAAGGAAAATATCAGATATCGGTATCGGCCCAAAAAATGTAATATCGGTGCATCACTAATCGGTAGGTACAGCTACAAGTGGAGACAGATTAGATCAGATATCGGTAGGTACAGCTACAACAGGAGACAGATTAGATCAGATATCGGTAGGTACAGCTACAAGTGGAGACAGATTAGATCAGATATCGGTAGGTACAGCTACAACAGGAGACAGATTAGATCAGATATCGGTAGGTACAGCTACAACAGGAGACAGATTAGATCAGATATCGGTAGGTACAGCTACAACAGGAGACAGATTAGATCAGATATCGGTAGGTACAGCTACAACAGGAGACAGATTAGATCAGATATCGGTAGGTACAGCTACAACAGGAGACAGATTAGATCAGATATCGGTAGGTACAGCTACAACAGGAGACAGATTAGATCAGATATCGGTAGGTACAGCTACAACAGGAGACAGATTAGATCAGATATCGGTAGGTACAGCTACAACAGGAGACAGATTAGATCAGATATCGGTATGTACAGCTACAACAGGAGACAGATTAGATCAGATATCGGTAGGTACAGCTACAACAGGAGACAGATTAGATCAGATATCGGTAGATACAGCTACAAGTGGAGACAGATTAGATCAGATATCGGTAGGTACAGCTACAACAGGAGACAGATTAGATCAGATATCGGTATGTACAGCTACAACAGGAGACAGATTAGATCAGATATCGGTATGCACAGCTACAACAGGAGACAGATTAGATCAGATATCGGTAGATACAGCTACAACAGGAGACAGATTAGATCAGATATCGGTAGGTACAGCTACAACAGGAGACAGATTAGATCAGATATCGGTATGCACAGCTACAACAGGAGACAGATTAGATCAGATATCGGTAGGTACAGCTACAACAGGAGACAGATTAGATCAGATATCGGTAGGTACAGCTACAACAGGAGACAGATTAGATCAGATATCGGTAGGTACAGCTACAACAGGAGACAGATTAGATCAGATATCGGTAGGTACAGCTACAACAGGACACAGATTAGATCAAATATCGGTATGCACAGCTACAACAGGAGACAGATTAGATCAGATATCGGTAGGTACAGCTACAACAGGAGACAGATTAGATCAGATATCGGTAGGTACAGCTACAACAGGAGACAGATTAGATCAGATATCGGTAGGTACAGCTACAACAGGAGACAGATTAGATCAGATATCGGTAGGTACAGCTACAACAGGAGACAGATTAGATCAGATATCGGTAGGTACAGCTACAACAGGAGACAGATTAGATCAGATATCGGTAGGTACAGCTACAACAGGAGACAGATTAGATCAGATATCGGTAGGTACAGCTACAACAGGAGACAGATTAGATCAGATATCGGTAGGTACAGCTACAACAGGAGACAGATTAGATCAGATATCGGTAGGTACAGCTACAACAGGAGACAGATTAGATCAGATATCGGTAGATACAGCTACAACAGGAGACAGATTAGATCAGATATCGGTAGGTACAGCTACAACAGGAGACAGATTAGATCAGATATCGGTAGGTACAGCTACAACAGGAGACAGATTAGATCAGATATCGGTATGTACAGCTACAACAGGAGACAGATTAGATCAGATATCGGTAGGTACAGCTACAACAGGAGACAGATTAGATCAGATATCGGTAGGTACAGCTACAACAGGAGACAGATTACAGGTGTATAAAAATTGTAATCTACAACTTGTAAAACAACTTGTTTCCTCTACAAAATCAAAGCAGACTCATCATGTTATGTAGAAGTCGTCAGCGTGGCCATACACGGCCAGTGTTCAAACCTGTGGTGTATTTGTAGCTCAGGTTGGTTGAGCATGGCTCTTGTAACGCCAGGGCAGTTGGTTCAATATCTGGGACCACCCATACGTAAAATATATATACACACACACACAGGTGACAAAGAAACGTGGCATATTATTATACATTATACAAGCTATTAGCCTGGATTCCACCCTGAAACCAGTGTTAAGCATCTGTTATAATATGAATGGCAGTCAGTCGTCGCAGCTGAAAGAAACCCTTTTTGTTATTGTGAGATGCATCATTCTAGCAGGTTAAATGACCCTATCACCTCGTCCCTGGAAAAAAAAAAAAAAGCTCTGGATCCCAGGAAAACGAGCTGCTGCTTTCGCAACGGCTAATAAATACCAATACCAAATACCTCACATCAAATTTAAAACATCTAGCCTGGTCCCAGATTGGTTTTGTGCTGTTTTTGCTACTTTACACAGTACAAACAGACCTGGAACCAGGCTATAGAATGTCAGCCTTCAAAAAAAAAAATCTCAACATAACAGACCTGCTGGTTCTTATTCCATTATTGTCCCATGTGAGTCCCATGTGTACACCGTTTACAGTACCAGTCAAAAGGGTTTGGACACAACAACGCTGTCATCAAGGCAAACCAGTGGCTACTTCGAAGAATCTCAAATATAAAAATATATTTTGATTTGTTTAACATGTTTTTTTTTTAGGGATGGGGGGGGGTGGGGGGGTTATTACTACATGATTCACATATGTGTTATTTCATAGTTTTGATGTCTTCACTATTATTCTACAATGTGGAAAATTGTAAAAAATAAAAATAAAAAAAACCCTGGAATGAGTAGGTGTTCTAAAACTGTTGACTGGTAGTGTAGATACATGGGGCGAATAAGCACTCATAACACCTTTATAAGTGCTTATAACAACTAAACTACTGCAGTTTAGTGACTGACAGTAGGGTTAGGGGTCAATTCCATTTTCAATCTGTAATATCTAAGAAGAGAATGAAAAAAATGGAATTCATTAATAAAAAATAAAAAAATTCTCATTACATTCTGTTCGTTTTTTTTTTAAACCCCTGAACTGAATTGACCCCAGCCAGGCCAGGAACAGGAAGTGATGAAGTTCAGGGTTAGTCTACTCTTAACTGTCTTGTTGTTGAAGACAACAGAACATTGGGTCTACAAACACAGTAACTGTTTAGTCTACTATATGGCTGGCTGCTCAGACCGGTTTTCCTGTGGGACTCTTTAGAAGCATACTACTGCACAACATGTCTACCAATGAAAAGTGCTGCACTATCATGTATCCCAAATAGCACCGTATTTCCTGTATACTGCACTCCAGTAGTATCCCTATGTGCACCGTGTAGGGAATAGGTTGCTATTCGGGATACACAGACAGTTCATCTTGCTGTTTCAACACAGAATATAATGCCATCCCTTTTTTTTTTGCAGAGTTTCACAAATGCTGAGGTCTCATCATACATACATACAAATAATGGTTTTTAATTTAATATTTGTGGCTTTCTGAACACACCATCTGTTGTTTCATTGAAACAATATTCCCCAACTCCTGTTTCCTTTTCTATGATAAAGACCAGGGATGGACAACTCCTGAAAATAACAAACATAAAAATAGGTTAATGTCTATTTTAACATGTTTCATCTACTCTCACATAGTCTGCAATTCATTTTGACCCCTTTTTTAAGGATTTCTGGAACCTTCCTGCCAGGATTTCTGGAACCTTCCTGCCAGGATTTCTGGAACCTTCCTGCCAGGAATTCTGGAACCTTACTGCCAGGATTTCTGGAACCTTTCTGCCAGGATTTCTGGAACCTTCCTGCCAGGATTTCTGGAACCTTCCTGCCAGGATTTCTGGAACCTTCCTGCCAGGATTTCTGGAACCTTACTGCCAGGATTTCTGGAACCTTCCTGCCAGGAATTCTGGAACCTTACTGCCAGGATTTCTGGAACCTTTCTGCCAGGATTTCTGGAACCTTACTGCCAGGAATTCTGGAACCTTCCTGCCAGGATTTCTGGAACCTTTCTGCCAGGATTTCTGGAACCTTACTGCCAGGAATTCTGGAACCTTACTGCCAGGATTTTTGGAAAACCTGGGGACTGGAATTTTGCAAATCCTAGACTAAACTAAGACCTTTGACCACGACTCTGTGATTGATGGACGGGGCCATGCATAGTATGTGGATGCTTCACCCCAGTCCTCTGATAGGCCTTACGTCGTGTTCCAGATGAACTACATTGCAGACTGACTTATCTACAAATAACCTTGTGTCTTAAACAATTACTAGGAGATAGGGTCTAGGAGCTAGGGTCTAGGAGCCAGGGTCTAGGAGCTACGGTCTAGAAGCTAGGGTCTAGGAGCCAGGGTCTAGGAGCTAGGGTCTAGGAGCTAGGGTCTAGGAGCCAGGGTCTAGGAGCTACGGTCTAGGAGCCAGGGTCTAGGAGCTAGGGTCTAGGAGCTAGGATCTAGGAGTTAGGGTCTAGGAGCCAGGGTCTAGGAGCCAGGGTCTAGGAGCCAGGGTCTAGGAGCTACGGTCTAGAAGCTAGGGTCTAGGAGCCAGGGTCTAGGAGCTAGGGTCTAGGAGCTAGGGTCTAGGAGCCAGGGTCTAGGAGCTACGGTCTAGGAGCCAGGGTCTAGGAGCTAGGGTCTAGGAGCTAGGGTCTAGGAGTTAGGGTCTAGGAGCCAGGGTCTAGGAGCCAGGGTCTGGGAGCCAGGGTCTAGGAGCCAGGGTCTAGGAGCTAGGGTCTAGGAGCTAGGGTCTAGGAGCCAGGGTCTAGGAGCCAGGGTCTAGGAGCCAGGGTCTAGGAGCTAGGGTCTAGGAGCCAGGGTCTAGGAGCCAGGGTCTAGGGTCTAGGAGCCAGGGTCTAGGAGTTAGGGTCTAGGAGTTAGGGTCTAGGAGCCAGGGTCTAGGAGCCAGGGTCTAGGAGCCAGGGTCTAGGAGCCAGGGTCTGGGAGCTAGGGTCTAGTAGCCAGGGTCTAGGAGCCAGGGTCTAGGAGCTAGGGTCTAGGAGCTAGGGTCCAGGAGCTAGGGTTTAGGAGCCAGGGTCTAGGGAAGGGTCTCCCAAACTCGGTCCTCAGGATCCTAAAGGAAGCACGTTTTGGTTTTTGCCCTGGCACTACACAGTGGAATGAAATACTAATTTAACCATAACGCTTTGATCATTTGAATCAGTGTAGTGTTAGGGCACAAACCAAAACGTGCACCCCATTGGGATCCTGAGGACCGAGTGTGGGAAATGCTGGTCTAGGGGTTGGTTTTGGACTGAGAACAGTCACAGGCTTTCCTCCATGCATGAAGCTGCTCTTGCCTAGCAGTGTAAGGGGTAGGGTCCTTTAACTCAAGTCACAAGTCCTCCTCCATGCTGAAGCTGCTCCTGCGGCTGGAGGTCTTGGAGACTCCTGGGGAGATGGAGGAGAGCAGGGGCTCTCGGGCCCACACCGGGGACAATCCTATCCCCCCATGGTCCATCAAGATGTCCCCAAGACCCATGTCCGGTAGCAGGGAGGAGTGGAAGGCTGCGGCAGACGGGTCGTCCAGCTCAGAGAAGCCCAGAGGAGAAGCCATGTTCATCAGGCCAACCGGTGAGGCCGAGGGTGGTGGAGACAGAAAGGAGGGGGAGGTGGCCTGAAGGCCTGGGCCACCACTCAGGGAGAAGAGGGTCTTGGAGAGGGCGTCGCCCGTGCTGGGGTCCAGGGATTGTGATAGGCTGAGGTGTGAGGAGGAGGAGCCCTGGGAGGAGGAGGCGGGGGTGGAGAGGCCGTGGAGGCAGGCCTGCATCTCTAGCTCCTGTAGAGAGATACAACAACGGTCGACACTTCAGTTTAGTCCATGAGACCATTTTTAAAACAATGTGCTTCATGCCTAAGAACAGCCCTTAGCTGTGCATTACTCATGATAATGCATAGATTCTCATGCCTTAAGGCTCCCCTGCATTTTTTCAATATTTTGTTAAAAATCGCGTAAAATTTCAACGTCCTGCTACTCATGCCAGGAATATAGTATATGCATATGATTAGTATGTGTGGATAGAAAACACTCTGAAGTTTCTAAAACGGGTTAAATCATGTCTGTGACTATAACAGAACGTGAATAACAGGCAAAATTCCAAGAAAAACCTCTTCACAAAAAATAAATAAAAGTATCCATCCAGCAGTCTCTGTATTGTCTATGGCAAGGGAAAATAGATAGCGGTCAGTTTACAGTTCCTACATATTCCACACGATGTCGCCAGTACTGGCATTTACTTTGAAGTGAATCCTTGGTGGGATGAGTAATAGGCACTTCCTGTCATCCAGTACACACCGGAAGTTTCTGGAAGAGACAATTTGGACCATGATTTCAAGAGTAGCTGCTATTGAATACAGATCGCCCCGTGATCAATTTGATCGATTATTAACGTTTACAAATACCTAAAGTTGGGTTACAAAAGTAGTTTGAAGTGTTTTGTCAAAGTTTATCGGCAACTTTTTTAATTTAAAAAAATGACGTTGCGTTTCGGAAAGCTGTTTTTTCCTGGATCAGACGGGCTATATAAATGTAAATTTTGGGTATACATGGACGGATTTAATCGAAAAAAAGACCCAATTGTGATGTTTATGGGACATATAGGAGTGCCAACAAAGAAGCTCGTCAAAGGTAATGAATGTTTTATATTTTATTTCTGCGTTTTGTGTAGCGCCGGCTACGCTAATTCTTTTGTTTACGTCTTTTCCGGTATTGCGGGGGGGTGCATGCTATCAGATAACAGCTTCTCATGCTTTCGCCGAAAAGCATTTTAAAAATCTGACATGTTGGCTAGATTCACAGCGAGTGTAGCTTTAATTGAGTACCCTGCATGTGTGTTTTAATGGAAGTTTGAGTTTTATCGAGTACGATTAGCATTTGGCGTTGCACATTTCCGCAGATTATTGGCCAGGAGAGATGCTAGCTTAATTAATGTACAGTAGAAATAGTAGAGGCCCTAGCACACTGCCCTGGGGAACGCCACAGATTATTGATTTCGCCTGAGGCAATTTACTTCTAGCACTTCCAATGAAACAAGATCATTCCAACATCACACGTAAGTAATTACCAGCCTTCCTTGCAGCATACTGATTGACTACCATCCTTCCTTGCAGCATACTGATTGCCTACCAGCCTTCCTTGCAGCATACTGATTGACTACCAGCCTTCCTTGCAGCATACTGATTGACTACCAGCCTTCCTTGTAGCATACTGATTGACTACCAGCCTTCCTTGCAGCATACTGATTGCCTACCAGCCTTCCTTGCAGCATACTGATTGACTACCAGCCTTCCTTGCAGCATACTGATTGACTACCAGCCTTCCTTGTAGCATACTGATTGCCTACCAGCCTTCCTTGCAGCATACTGATTGACTACCAGCCTTCCTTGCAGCATACTGATTGACTACCAGCCTTCCTTGTAGCATACTGATTGACTACCAGCCTTCCTTGCAGCATACTGATTGACTACCAGCCTTCCTTGTAGCATACTGATTGACTACCAGCCTTCCTTGCAGCATACTGATTGCCCGTTTGACTTTATTGTCCTAACCTGTATACGTAGCAGTAGGTTACTGTCAGTGTTACCTGTATACGTAGCAGTAGGCTGCGGTTGCTGTGCTCCAGTTTCCTCTGTCTGGTCTCCACCTCCTTGGCTCTCTGCTGCTCCTTCTGCAGCCTCCTAATGTAGTCCACAGACGCCTTCAGGATGGTGCCCTTGTTCCAACGCGTCTCCCTGTCTCCGTAGCAGGGGGGTCAGTGAGGAGAAAGGAACAGCGGCATGATTAGATACTATGTTGTAGCAGGGGGGGGGTCAGTGAGGAGAAAGGAACAGCGGCATGATTAGATACTATATTGTAGCAGGGGGGGTCAGTGAGGAGAAAGGAACAGCGGCATGATTAGATACGATGTTGTAGCAGGGGGGGGTCAGTGAGGAGAAAGGAACAGCGGCATGATTAGATACTATATTGTAGCAGGGGGGGTCAGTGAGGAGAAAGGAACAGCGGCATGATTAGATACGATGTTGTAGCAGGGGGGGGTCAGTGAGGAGAAAGGAACAGCGGCATGATTAGATACTATGTTGTAGCAGGGGGATCAGTGAGGAGAAAGGAACAGCGGCATGATTAGATACTATGTTGTAGCAGGGGGGGGGTCAGTGAGGAGAAAGGAACAGCGGCATGATTAGATACTATGTTGTAGCAGGGGGATCAGTGAGGAGAAAGGAACAGCGGCATGATTAGATACTATGTTGTAGCAGGGGGGGGGTCAGTGAGGAGAAAGGAACAGCGAGGTGATTAAATACGAATAGTAGCGGGGGGGGGGGGCATTGAGGAGAATGGCACAGTGACGTTGCAGTTAACGGTTTAAGCACCTATAGGTAATCTATATAGGTTGTTCAATCTACAGTCTGTCATTGAATAATGCACTTGAGAACAGCAAATGTGTTATCTGCTATAAGTCATTTCTGTCCATAGGAACTCACAGGTCACTAGGTTTGGATAACTAAGGGTCAGGGGTAATTTCTGTCCATAGGAACTCACGGGTCACTAGATTTGGGTTAGGGTAACTAAGGGTTAGGGTTCATTTCTGTCCATAGGAACTCACGGGTCACTAGATTTGGGTTAGGGTAACTAAGGGTTAGGGTTCATTTCTGTCCATAGGAACTCACGGGTCACTAGATTTGGGTTAGGGTAACTAAAGAATAGGGTTAATTTCTGTCCATAGGAACTCACGGGTCACTAGATTTGGGGATGAGAGCTCCCAGTTCCTTGATGCGATCGTTGATGTTGAACCTCCTCCGTCTCTCAACTAGGAGAAGAATCGTAACATGTCAACATTATCACCAAGGTGCTGTTAAAAATGTTAGACGTAATTGTCACGCCCTGGTCTAAGTATTTTGTGTTTTTCTTCATGTATTGGGTCAGGCCAGGGTGTGGCATCGGGTTTTTTGTATTGTGGTGTGTATGTATTGGGATTGTAGCTAGTGGGGTTATCTAGCAAAGTCTATGGCTGTCTGGAGTGGTTCTCAATCAGAGGCAGGTGTTTATCGTTGTCTCTGATTGGGAACCATATTTAGGCAGCCATATTCTTTGAGTTTGTCGTGGGTGATTGTCCTGAGTGTCTTGATGTCCTTGTTTGATGTTAGTTGACACAAGTATAGGCTGTTTTCGGTTTTCGTTTCGTTTATTGTTTTGTAGTGTTCGTGTTTAGTCGTGTGTTTAAATAAACATGGATCGCAATCGACACGCTGCAGTTTGGTCCGACTCTCCTTCACTATATGAAAGCCGTTACAGTAATAAAATACATTTAACATACCCATTGGCAGTAAAGTATTAGTCTATACTCACTCTGGTTATGATTGTCCTTTTTCTGTCGCTCCTTCATCATAGCTTTAGCCTCCACCACTAGAAGATACATTTCATATTGGAAGTTAATGAGGAAGACATCTTGAAGCATAAAATACAAAGAGAAATAAAAAAAAATAAAAAAAATTCATTAATTCATTACTTTATGCATGTTTAGAATGTTTTAAAATAACAAAAACATGCAAGTCATATAGACACGTCGGTGTGTGTAGTACTGGTGATATTATATATATACTGAGTGTACAAAACATTAGGAACACCCCCCCCCCCCCCCCCCTCTTCCCGGATACACCTGGTCAATGCCAGTAAAGTTGAAAAAAGGCCACATCCAAATGAAGAGCCCCTTGGATGAGTGAGGAAACGAATCAATTGGCTCCCGCCCAGCGACTCCTGTGGCGGGCTGGGCGCAGTGTGCGCTAACCAAGGTGGCCAGGTGCACGGTGTTTCCTCCGACACATTGGTGCGGCTGGCCTCCAGGTTGGATGAGCGCTGTGTTAAGAAGCAGTACGGCTGGTTGGGTTGTGTATCGGAGGACGCATGACTTTCAACCTTCGTCTCTCCCGAGCCCGTACGGGAGTTGTAGCGATGAGACAAGATAGTAGCTACTACAACAATTGGATACCACGAAATTGGGGAGAAAAAGGGCTAATTATTTAAAAAAAATATATATATATAAAAAAATAAAAAAAATAAAAATAAAATAAAGTTAAATAAAACATTTATATTTAAGAGAAATTGCAGAAAAAGGGAGAGCGGAAGATCAAAAGTTGCAGGTCCATTATGATATTCTGAGAGAGCAACTTGGCGTATTTGACAAGGCCATTAGAAATGCCAGACGGGCTCATTTTACTAACTTGATCACTATTGATCAGAGTCTTTAGAGAGTGCTCTTCTCCACCGTAGATCCTACCCCCGCAAACCCATGTGATTAATTTGTGGCATATTTCAGAGATAAGATAAACAACACAAGGCTGGGTATCAGTCAAGACCTGATGAGAAGTTTGATGATATGTGCTCCAGTGTAGCCGATGTGAAATGGCTAGCTTAGATAGCGGTGGTGCGCGCTAATAGAGATTCAATCGGTGACGTCACTTGCTCTGAGACCTTGAAGTAGTGGTTCCCCTTTGCTCTGCAAGGTCCGTGGCTTTTGTGGAGCGATGGCTAACGATGCTTCGAGGGTGTCAGTTGTTGATATATGCAGAGAGTCCCTGGTTTGAGCCCAGGTAGGGGCGAGGAGAGGGACGGAAGCTATACTGTTACACTGGCCTACCACACAATGGCTCTATGGATGTATTTTCCCTGGTTGACACAGACATGCTCAGGAAAGGGATATCACAACTTAAGCCTTCTACCTGCCTTCTCCATCCTATCCCCACCACCTTCTTCAAAACAGTTTTTAATTGCATATCTGAAGAAGTGCAAGCTATTGTTAATCTCTTCCTGTTCACAGGCACTTTCCCCACATCACTAAAAACTGCTATGGAGAAACCCCTTCTGAAGGAAAGTCATTTCGATTCTTCAGCTCATAGCAATTTTCAGATTTTTTCCTGACAATCTCCAACCTTCCACTTTTAAGCAAAATCCTGGAGAAATTGGTTTTCAAACACGTAAATTATTTTTGAAGAGCCTACTATATTTAAGAAAAATTCTAATTAGGTTTTTGTGCCCACCACAGCACAGAGACAGCCTTAGTTAAAGTGGCAAATGGCTTTAGAGCCAACACAGATGCAAAACAGCTCTCTGTCCTTGTACTCTTAAGCGCTGCATTCGACACTGCTGACCATGATGTCCTTCTGGACAGACTGGAGAGGTGGGTTGGCCTCTCCGGGTCTATTTCTAAATTGATTTAGGACCTATTGAACCAGTCAATAGTTTTTTAACTCAGAGAAGATAAATATCGCGTGACATTCCACAAGGTTTGATTCTGTTCAGCTTCTATACACTGCATTTCTATACACTGCAACCCGGAAAGTAGTCAGACCCTTTGACTTTTTGTTGCGTTACAACCTTATTCTAAAATGTATTAAATTGTTTTTTTCCCCCCTCATCTATCTACACACAATACCCCATAATGACAAAGTAAAAACAGGTTTTTAGAATAAAAAAAAATATCACATTTACATAAGTATTCAGACCCTTTACTCAGTACTTTGTTGAAGCACCTTTGGCAGCGATTACAGCCTCATGTCTTCTTGGGTATGTTGCTAGAAGCTTGGCACACCTGTATTTGGAGAGTTTCTCCCATTCTTCTCTGCAGATCCCCTCAAGCTCTGTCAGGGTGGATGGGGAGCGTCGCTGCACAGCTATTTTCAGGTCCCTCCAGAGATGCTCGATCGGATTCAAGTCCAGGGCTCTGGCTGGGACACTCATGGACATTTAGAGACTTTTCCTGAAGCCACTCCTGCATTGTCTTGGCTGTGTGCTTAGGGTCATTGTCCTGTTGGAAGGTGAACCTTCACCCCAGTCTGAGGTCGTGAGAGCAGGTTTTCATCAAGGATCTCTCTGTACTTTGCTCCATTCATCCTTTCCTCGATCCTGACTAGTCTCTCAGTCCCTGCCGCTGAAAAACATCCCCACAGCAGGATGCTGCCACCGCCATGCTTCACCGTAGGGTTGGTGCCAGGTTTCTAGGAAGAGTCTTGGTGGTTCCAAACTTCTTCCATTAAAGAATGATGAGGCCACTGTATTCTTGGGGACCTTCAATGCTGCGGAAATGTTTTGGCACCCTTCTCCAGATCTGTGCCTCGACACAATCCTGTCTCGGAGCTCTACGGAGAATAACTTCGACCTCATGGCTTCGTTTTTTTTCTCTGACATTCACTGTCAACTGTGGGACCTTATATAGACAGGTGTGTGCCTTTCCAAATCATGTCCAATCAATTGAATTTACCACAGGTGGACTCCAATCAAGTTGTAGAAACATCTCAAAGATGATCTATGGAAAAAGGATGCACCGGAGCTCAATTTCTAGTCTCATAGCAAAAGCTCTGAATACTTACATAAATACCGTATTCGTTTTTATTTTTAATACATTTGCAATCATTTCTAAAAAACTTTTTTCATTTTCTCATTATGTGAAAAGGCTTTTTACCACCTGAGGAACAGTGCCAAGGTTTCTCTCTCAGGCTGATACAGAGAGACTCATCCATGCTTTTATTACAAGCAGGCTTGACTACTGTAATGCTCTCTTGTCTGGTCTACCCAAGAAAGCCATTGGTCAACTGCATAACATACAGAATGCTGCAGCACGGGTACTGACCCAAGACCAGACAGAGAGCACACATCACACTGGTGTTAAGTTCTCTGCACTGCCTTGCCTGCCTGTGAGTTTTAGCATTAATTTGAAAGATTCTTCTATTGGTTTTTAAATTGATTGTGCACCCCAACACGTCAGACATGCTTTAAGTTATGTACCCAGTAGGTCCCTCAGGTTCTCTGGCCTTTTAACTCTCCCAAAGCCTAGGACCAAGAGGCATGGAGAGGCAGCCTTATAACTATCCCAAAGCCCAGGACCAAGAGGCATGGAGAGGCAGACTTTTAACAATCTCAAAGCCCAGGACCAAGAGGCATGGAGAGACAGCCTTTTACCTATCCCAAAGCCCAGGACCAAGAGGCATGGAGAGACAGCCTTTTAACTATCCCAAAGCCCAGGACCAAGAGGCATGGAGAGACAGCCTTTTACCTATCCCAAAGCCCAGGACCAAGAGGCATGGAGAGGCAGCCTTTTAACTCTCCCAAAGCCTAGGACCAGGAGGCATGGAGAGACAGCCTTATAACTATCCCAAAGCCCGGGACCAAGAGGCATGGAGAGACAGCCTTTTACCTATCCCAAAGCCCAGGACCAAGAGGCATGGAGAGACAGCCTAGGACCAATAGACATGGAGAGACAGCCTTTTAACTATCCCAAAGCCTGGGACCAAGAGGCATGGAGAGACAGCCTTTTAACTATCCCAAAGCCTGGGACCAAGAGGCATGGAGAGACAGCCTTTTAACTATCCCAAAGCCTCAGACCAAGAGGCATGGAGAGAGAGCCTTATAACTATCCCAAAGCCCAGGACCAAGAGGCATGGAGAGGCAGCCTTTTAACTATCCCAAAGCCAAGGACCAAGAGGCATGGAGAGACAGCCTAGGACCAAGAGGCATGGAGAGACAGCCTAGGACCAAGAGGCATGGAGAGACAGCCTAGGACCAAGAGGCATGGAGAGGCAGCCTTTTAACTATCCCAAAGCCTAGGACCAAGAGGCATGGAGAGACAGCCTTTAGTTACTATGCCCCCAGCCTTTAGTTACTATTACCTCAGCCTTTAGTTACTATGCCCCCAGCCTTTAGTTACTATGCCCCCAGCCTTTAGTTACTATGCCCCCAGCCTTTAGTTACTATGTCCCCAGCCTTTAGTTACTATGCCCCCAGCCTTTAGTTACTATGCTCCCAGCCTTTAGTTACTATGCCCCCAGCCTTTAGTTACTATGCCCCCAGCCTTTAGTTACTATGCTCCCAGCCTTTAGTTCCTATGTCCCCAGCCTTTAGTTACTATGCCCCCAGCCTTTAGTTACTATGCCCCCAGCCTTTAGTTACTATGTCCCCAGCCTTTAGTTACTATGCCCCCAGCCTTTAGTTACTATGCCCCCAGCCTTTAGTTACTATGCCCCCAGCCTTTAGTTACTATGCCCCCAGCCTTTAGTTACTATGCTCCCAGCCTTTAGTTACTATGCCCCCAGCCTTTAGTTACTATTACCTCAGCCTTTAGTTACTATGCCCCCAGCCTTTAGTTACTATGCTCCCAGCCTTTAGTTACTATGCCCCCAGCCTTTAGTTACTATGCCCCCAGCCTTTAGTTACTATGCCCCCAGCCTGTAGTTACTATGCCCCCAGCCTTTAGTTACTATGCCCCCAGCCTTTAGTTACTATGCCCCCAGCCTGTAGTTACTATGCTCCCAGCCTCTAGTTACTATGCCCCCAGCCTTTAGTTACTATGCCCCCAGCCTTTAGTTACTATGCCCCAGCCTTTAGTTACTATGCCCCCAGCCTTTAGTTACTATGCCCCCAGCCTGTAGTTACTATGCCCCCAGCCTTTAGTTACTATGCCCCCAGCCTTTAGTTACTATGCCCCCAGCCTGTAGTTACTATGCTCCCAGCCTCTAGTTACTATGCTCCCAGCCTCTAGTTACTATGCCCCCAGCCTTTAGTTACTATGCCCCCAGCCTTTAGTTACTATGCCCCCAGCCTTTAGTTACTATGCCCCAGCCTTTAGTTACTATGTCCCCAGCCTTTAGTTACTATGCCCCCAGCCTTTAGTTACTATGCCCCCAGCCTGTAGTTACTATGCTCCCAGCCTGTAGTTACTATGCTCCCAGCCTTTAGTTACTATTACCCCAGTCTTTAGTTGCTATGCCCCCAGCCTGTAGTTACTATGCTCCCAGCCTGTAGTTACTATGCTCCCAGCCTTTAGTTACTATGCCCCCAGCCTGTAGTTACTATGCTCCCAGCCTGTAGTTACTATGCTCCCAGCCTTTAGTTACTATTACCCCAGTCTTTAGTTACTATGCCCCCAGCCTTTAGTTACTATGCCCCCAGCCTTTAGTTACTATGCCCCCAGCCTTTAGTTACTATGCCCCCAGCCTTTAGTTACTATTACCCCAGTCTTTAGTTACTATACCCCCAGCCTCTGGAATAGCCTGCTAGAGAACCTGAGGGGGACCAAGAGGCATGGAGAGACAGCCTTTAGTTACTATGCCCCCAGCCTTTAGTTATTATGCTCCCAGCCAGAGAACCTGAGGGGGCTGAAACTGTGGACATATTTAAAATAGATCTTAAAACACACATTTTTAACTTTACTTTTCCTTTTTTATCCTCTTATGTTTATTGTGTAGTAAATATTTCATTTTTTATTTTCATTGTTTTTATTTTTATTTTTTCCCCTGTAAAGCACATGGTCTGAAAGTATTCCCTGTCTGAAATGTGCTGTGTAAATAAAGCTTGATTTGATTTGATGTTATGGAAAGAGCAGGTGTTCGTTCCTATTGTTTCGTACACTCAGTCTATATTACCAGAGATGAACTAGGAAGAGGGAATGACTGAGCGGAAGGCTGAGGCAGAGCTTTATATTGAGAAACATGACTATGGCTCTAAGGCTGAGGCAGAGGTTTATATTGAGAAACATTACTATGGCTCTAAGGCTGAGGCAGAGGTTTATATTGAGAAACATGACTATGGCTCTAAGGCTGAGGCAGAGGTTTATATTGAGAAACATATGGACGAGGACTGATAGTTCTAGTTGTGACTGACTGACTGGACAGGGGAAGTCTGGGTGAGCAATGCTGAGTAAGAACTTTAAAGAGAGAGAAAAATAGAGAGAGAGAATGAGAGCGAGAGAACAAGATGGGGGAGGGAGAGAGATACAGATACAGAGCGAGAGATCGAGTTAGAGAGAAAGACAGACCCTATAAGAGAGAGATAGACCGAGTAAGAGAGAGATAGACAGAGTAAGAGATAAACAGGCAGAAAGTTGAGAGACAGGGAGAAATAGAGAGAAAGACAGAGTAAGAGAGTGACAGAGACAGAAAGAGAGAGTAAGAGAGAGAGAGACAGCGTAAGAGATCGACAGGCAGAAAGTTGAGACACAGGTCAGAAATATAGAGAGATAGAGACAGTTCAGAAACAGCTAGGGATTGAGTGTGATTTAGAGACCAGGCAGACAAGAGAAAGATAGAGATATGAGCGAGAGGGGGTACTGAAGGATAAAGGTGACTGAGAGAGGAATTATTTACCGGTACCAGTTAACTCAGTCTTGATGGTGTGCAGGTCAGCAGGACAGGAGTTGGAGACGGTGATGGTAGGAGCAGCCATCCCTCCACTGCTGAACACATCCAGCATGTTCACTGACACCGGCAGCTGCATACACACAACAACAACACTACTCATAAGGTGTAAACAACAACACTCATAAGGTGTAAACAACAACAACAACACTCATAAGGTGTAAACAACAACAACACTCATAAGGTAACAACAACAACAACACTCATAAGGTGTAAACAACAACACTCATCAGGTGTAAACAACAACAACACTCATAAGGTGTAAACAACAACAACAACACTCATAAGGTGTAAATAACAACAACAACACTCATAAGGTGTAAACAACAACAACAACACTCATAAGGTGTAAACAACAACAACACTCATAAGGTGTAAACAACAACAACACTCATAAGGTGTAAACAACAACAACAAACACTCATAAGGTGTAAACAACAACAACAACCACTCATAAGGTGTAAACAACAACAACACTCATAAGGTGTAAACAACAACAACAACACTCATAAGGTGTAAACAACAACAACACTCATAAGGTGTAAACAACAACAACACTCATAAGGTGTAAACAACAACAACAAACACTCATAAGGTGTAAACAACAACAACACTCATATGGTGTAAACAACAACAACAACAGCAACTCATAAGGTGTAAACAACAACAACAACAGCAACTCATAAGGTGTAAACAACAACACTCATAAGGTGTAAACAACAACAACAGCAACTCATAAGGTGTAAACAACAACAACAGCAACTCATAAGGTGTAAACAACAACAGCAACTCATAAGGTGTAAACAACAACAACACCACTCATAAGGTGTAAACAACAACAAGGATACAACAGCTTTTCGAGGTCATCAACAACTTCCCAAATGTAGTACTCGGTCTACTTCCGCCCTCATCCAAGCAGAAGCAGAAGGCAGTAACAACACTCATAAGGTGTAAACAACAACAACAACAACAACAACTTCCCAAATATAGTACTCGGTCTACTTCCGCCCTCATCCAAGCAGAAGCAGAAAGCAGTGACAACATAATGTGCTTTGATGTCAGAAGTCTCAACATATTAAAACATAACTCCAGTGATAACTTCCCTGGAACGTTGATCATGTGAATTCCAGACTCCGTCTAATGTCTACATATCAGATGAGGTTCGGGTTGCAAAATTCTGGTATCTTTCCTCAAATTCCCCTGGTTCTGCAGAAATCCTGGTTGGAAAATAGATTCCTGGAATCAGGAGGGAATAAAGAGGAAATCTGGAATCATCCAACCAGGATTTCTGGAAGAAAAAAAAAAGAAGAATTTTTGGGGAAAGTTACTGGACTTTTTTTGCAACCCTAGCCAAGGTATAACACGGTAATGACCTCTCACCTCTCTCTCTGCCCAGTAGACAGGCTTCAACCTCTAATCAAATAGATACTCTACATTATATTCATCCAAAACAGCACAACCAGAAAGCAACCACTGACCGGTATAAATCACTAAATTTACAAACAAAATAACAGTAAATCTGAAAAGACAGAAGGAAAAACTAAAAACTCAACTCACAATGTGAACAATACTTTGGGAGTCATAGAAAAAAACAGAACTCCATGGATGGACATGACACAAATCTTTAAATATATCTATCTATGTTTCTTTAAAACTCCTTCCTCTTTGCCCATTGTCCCCACTGTGGTCATGCTTACAGAGTATTAACATACCATAGGAAAAACATTCAAATAAATCAATGTAGAAAACATAGAAAGCCGTCATTTTAATAAATACTGTGTTCAATAAATACTGTGTTTAATAAATACTGTGTTTAATAAATACTATGTTTAATAAATACTGTGTTTAATAAATACTGTGTTTAATAAATACTGTGTTTAATAAATACTGTGTTTAATAAATACTGTGTTTAATAAATACTGTGTTTAATTAATACTGTGTTTAATAGAGTGTGCTAACTGTTTAACAGGCTCCGCGCAGTGTGCTAACAGCTCCGCGCAGAGTGTGCTAACAGTTTAACAGGCTCCGCGCAGAGTGTGCTAACAGCTCCGCGCAGAGTGTGCTAACAGTTTAACAGGCTCCGCGCAGAGTGCTAACAGTTTAACAGGCTCCGCGCAGAGTGTGCTAACAGTTTAACAGGCTCCGCGCAGTGTGCTAACAGCTCCGCGCAGAGTGTGCTAACAGTTTAACAGGCTCCGCGCAGAGTGTGCTAACAGCTCCGCGCAGAGTGTGCTAACAGTTTAACAGGCTCCGCGCAGAGTGCTAACAGTTTAACAGGCTCCGCGCAGAGTGTGCTAACAGTTTAACAGGCTCCGCGCAGAGTGTGCTAACAGTTTAACAGGCACCGTGCAGAGTGTGCTAACAGTTTAACAGGCACTGTGCAGAGTGCTAACAGTTTAACAGGCACCGTGCAGAGTGTGCTAACAGTTTAACAGGCACCGTGCAGAGTGTGCTAACAGTTTAACAGGCACCGTGCAGAGTGTGCTAACAGTTTAACAGGCACCGTGCAGAGTGTGCTAACAGTTTAACAGGCACCGTGCAGAGTGTGCTAACAGTTTAACAGGCACCGTGCAGAGTGTGCTAACAGTTTAACAGGCACCGTGCAGAGTGTGCTAACAGTTTAACAGGCACCGTGCAGAGTGTGCTAACAGTTTAACAGGCACCGTGCAGAGTGTGCTAACAGTTTAACAGGCACCGTGCAGAGTGTGCTAACAGTTTAACAGGCACCATGCAGAGTGTGCTAAAAGTTTAACAGGCACCGTGCAGAGTGTGCTAACAGTTTAACAGGCACCGTGCAGAGTGTGCTAACTGTTTAACAGGCGCTACGCAGAGTGTGCTAACAGTTTAACAGGCACCGTGCAGAGTGTGCTAACTGTTTAACAGGCACCGTGCAGAGTGTGCTAACAGTTTAACAGGCACCGTGCAGAGTGTGCTAACTGTTTAACAGGCGCCGTGCAGAGTGTGCTAACTGTTTAACAGGCACCTGTCAATGTGACCAACATTATTTACTATTCACAACAGGATCAACAGAATACAGTAATAACCACATTGTTAGCATGTCTATATCTCAGTTTCATTATCAGAATACAGTAATAACCACGTTGTTAGCATGTCTATATCTCAGTTTCATTAACAGAATACAGTAATAACCACGTTGTTAGCATGTCTATATCTCAGTTTCATTAACAGAATACAGTAACAACCACATTGTTAGCATGTCTATATCTCAGTTTCATTAACAGAATACAGTAATAACCACATTGCTAGCATGTCTATATCTCAGTTTCATTAACAGAATAGAGTAATAACCACGTTGTTAGCATGTCTATATCTCAGTTTCATTAACAGAATACAGTAATAACCACGTTGTTAGCATGTCTATATCTCAGTTTCATTAACAGAATACAGTAATAACCACGTTGTTAGCATGTCTATTTCTCGGTTTCATTAACAGAATACAGTAATAACCACGTTGTTAGCATGTCTATATCTCAGTTTCATTAACAGAATACAGTAATAACCACGTTGTTAGCATGTCTATATCTCAGTTTCATTAACAAAATACAGTAATAACCACATTGTTAGCATGTCTATATCTCAGTTTCATTAACAGAATACAGTAATAACCACGTTGCTAGCATGTCTATATCTCAGTTTCATTAACAGAATACAGTAATAACCACGTTGTTAGCATGTCTATATCTCAGTTTCATTAACAGAATACAGTAATAACCATGTTGTTAGCATGTCTATATCTCAGTTTCATTAACAGAATACAGTAATAACCACGTTGTTAGCATGTCTATATCTCAGTTTCATTAACAGAATACAGTAATAACCACGTTGTTAGCATGTCTATATCTCAGTTTCATTAACAGAATACAGTAATAACCACGTTGCTAGCATGTCTATATCTCAGTTTCATTAACAGAATACAGTAATAACCACGTTGTTAGCATGTCTATATCTCAGTTTCATTAACAGAATACAGTAATAACCACGTTGTTAGCATGTCTATATCTCAGTTTCATTAACAGAATACAGTAATAACCACGTTGTTAGCATGTCTATATCTCAGTTTCATTAACATAATACAGTAATAACCACGTTGTTAGCATGTCTATATCTCAGTTTCATTAACAGAATACAGTAATAACCACGTTGTTAGCATGTCCATATCTCAGTTTCATTAACAGAATACAGTAATAACCACGTTGTTAGCATGTCTATATCTCAGTTTCATTAACAGAATACAGTAATAACCACGTTGTTAGCATGTCTATATCTCAGTTTCATTAACAGAATACAGTAATAACCACGTTGTTAGCATGTCTATATCTCAGTTTCATTAACAGAATACAGTAATAACCACATTGTTAGCATGTCCATATCTCAGTTTCATTAACATAATACAGTAATAACCACGTTGTTAGGATGTCTATATCTCAGTTTCATTAACAGAATACAGTAATAACCACGTTGTTAGCATGTCTATATCTCAGTTTCAAGTTAAGATAGACCCTTTAGACAGCTACAATGTCAAAATCAATTCAGTGAGAATGTAAAACCTAAGCAAATCCAAACAAACTTTAAAAAAAAAACCTCTTATCTCATCTAACTACAAACAAATTCCACAGAACAACAATAATTTAGTTTACCTCAATCATCTTGTTTATTTTGTTATCATCATGCTGCTGCTGCTCCTGCAGAACAACCAGTATCCTCATCTTTCTCCTGCCGAACCAAACTGCTCTCACACTCAGTCGCTTCCCCTTTCTCTCAGAACAGGCGGTTGAGAAATGGGGAAACATGTTCAGGAGGAGAAAAAAAAAACACCTCTCCTCTCTTTCTCTCCAGTCCACCGTTAGCTAACCTTTAGTCTTCTTAGTTGGCCAACTCTCTCCACATTCTTCACAGTTAAGCTATCAGCATTCTACACCCAGGCAGCCCCCCTCCCTATCCTCCTGCACCATACTGACCCCACCCTGCCCTACTGTAACCCTGGCCTGCTCCTCTAGCCCCGTCCTGGCTACTGTTAGCCATCTGTCACAAGTGTGTTTACTCTCACAGCCAGACTGGATTCCACTGTCTCGGAATAGACATTCAACTACCCCCCCCCCCCCCCAAAAAAAAATAAACGAATCAATGACAGACAAACAGAGATGCAGCTATCAATGTGTTGATAAGCCAATAAGAGCGAGGGTCAACTTTCAGTGAAGGAGAGAAGAGGATTCCATTATTAACTGCTTGCTGCGATAGCAATCTACAAGAAGGCTTACTATGTGTGTTTCACTTGAAGAAGTTGGGCCAACAGATGATTCATTCATCTCCAGGAGTGAATGCATTGTCATATGTTGTTGGTATGATATTTTGCTACCTACCGTGTTGGCTAGCTGTAGTCCAGAGTCCATCAACTTACAGAAGGATACCTACCGTGTTGGCTAGCTGTAGGCCAGAGTCCATCAACTTACAGAAGGATACGTACCGTGTTGGCTAGCTGTAGACCAGGGTCCATCAACTTACAGAAGGATACGTACCGTGTTGGCTAGCTGTAGACCAGGGTCCATCAACTTACAGAAGGATACCTACCGTGTTGGCTAGCTGTAGGCCAGAGTCCATCAACTTACAGAAGGATACGTACCGTGTTGGCTAGCTGTAGACCAGGGTCCATCAACTTACAGAAGGATACGTACCGTGTTGGCTAGCTGTAGTCCAGAGTCCATCAACTTACAGAAGGATACGTACCGTGTTGGCTAGCTGTAGGCCAGAGTCCATCAACTTACAGAAGGATACCTACCGTGTTGGCTAGCTGTAGACCAGAGTCCATCAACTTACAGAAGGATACGTACCGTGTTGGCTAGCTGTAGTCCAGAGTCCATCAACTTACAGAAGGATACCTACCGTGTTGGCTAGCTGTAGACCAGAGTCCATCAACTTACAGAAGGATACGTACCGTGTTGGCTAGCTGTAGACCAGAGTCCATCAACTTACAGAAGGATACCTACCGTGTTGGCTAGCTGTAGACCAGAGTCCATCAACTTACAGAAGGATACCTACCGTGTTGGCTAGCTGTAGACCAGAGTCCATCAAATTACAGAAGGATACCTACCGTGTTGGCTAGCTGTAGACCAGGGTCCATCAACTGAAAGAACTCATCGTTGAGACCGGATTCAAAACTGATGATGCCATCGATCACATCTTCCATCTGAAAGACAGACAGCGCAGGGGTCAGTAGAGGATATATATATATATATATATATATATATATATATATATATACACACACATATACACTACCGTTCAAAAGTTTGGAGTCACTGAGAAATTACCTTGTTTTTGAAAGAAAAGCAATTTTTTTTGTCCATTAAAATCACATCAAATTGATCAGAAATACAGTGTAGACATTGTTAATGTTGTAAATGACTATTGTAGCTGGAAACGGCTGATTTTTAATGGTAATCTACATAGGCGTACAGAGGCCCATTATCAGCAACCATCACTCCTGTGTTCCAATGGCACGTTGTGTTAGCTAATCCAAGTTTATCATTTAAAAGGCTAATTGATCATTAGAAAACCCTTTTGCAATTCTGTTAGCACAGCTGAAAACTGTTGTTCTGATTAAAGAATCAATAAAACTGGCTTTCTTTAGACTAGTTGAGTATCTGGAGCATCAGCATTTGTGGGTTCGATTACAGGCTCAAAATGTCCAGAAACAAATAACTTTCTTCTGAAACTCGTCAGTCTATTCTTGTTCTGAGAAAGAAGGCTATTCCATGCGAGAAATTGCCAAGAAACTGAAGATCTCGTACAACGCTGTGTACTACTCCCTTCACAAAACAGAGCAAACTGGCCCTAACCAGAATAGAAAGAGGGGTGGGAGGCCCCGGTGCGCAACTGAGCAAGAGGACAAGTACATTAGAGTGTCTAGTTTTGAGAAACAGACGCCTCACAAGTCCTCAACTGGCAGCTTCATTAAATAGTACCCACAAAACACCAGTCTCAATGTCAACAGTGAAGAGGCGACTCCGGGATGCTGGCCTTCTCCCTGGTCTCCCTGATAACTGGTCTCCCTGATAACTGGTCTCCCCAGCACCTTGGGTCAGACATACAGCCAGACTGAGATAGCGTGTTAGACCGGTTTAGTCAGGGTGAGAAAGGGTGAGTCATACATAGAAAACCTCTAACTAACCTAACCTCTAACTAATCTAACCTAACCTCTAACTAATCTAACATCTAACTAACCTAACCTAACCTCTAACCTAACCTAACCTCTAACTAACCTAACCTCTAACTAACCTAACCTAACCTCTAACCTAACCTAACCTCTAACTAACCTAACCTCTAACTAATCTAACCTAACCTCTAACTAACCTAACCTCTAACTAACCCAACCTAACCTCTAACTAACCCAACCTCTAACTAACCTAACCTAACCTCTAACTAACCTAACCCAACCTCTAACTAACCTAACCTAACCTCTAACTAACCCAACCTAACCTCTAACTAACCTAACCTAACCTCTAACTAACCCAACCTAACCTCTAACTAACTAACCTAACCTCTAACTAACCCAACCTAACCTCTAACCTAACCTAACCTAACCTCTAACTAACCCAACCTAACCTCTAACTAACCCAACCTCTAATTAACCCAACCTAACCTCTAACTAACCCAACCTCTAACTAACCCAACCTAACCTCTAACCTGTAAAACACTCCACACAGCACTTTAAGGCACAAATTCACAAATATTTGACAACGTGTCTTATTCAGGCTCTTTCCTTCCTTCCTGAAATTCAACCCCTCCTTAATGTCTGAGTAAGACCTTTTTTTGACCAACTGAATTGAAAATCCAGTTAAATTACATTTTAATACAACTTGTTTCATCCCCCTTCAGGGGCAAATTCATGTGATTTTACTATAGAAGTTCAAAAACAAAAGCTTGAATCTGTAATGTGTTAATTCAGGATGAATACAGAGCCACAGACAGCGGAGTACACCTTTAACTAAAGTCTCTGTGGTGTGAAGTGTGCAGAGGTCATTAGCCTAGAACTGTTGTATTTGACAGAACCATTTTGTACTGAATACACATAGCAAGGTGCAGGAGACAGGAGACAGGAGACAGACCAGCCCCAGTCAGACAGACAGGCAGACAG